>NC_142590.1:21540375-21692129 GCF_965207765.1 Zootoca vivipara | reverse complement strand
GGCTTTGTTCGTAGCGACTGCCTCCCTTTTCAGATTTTGTAAAAATGGAAATAGTAATAGTTAGAAAATCAACATCATTCTGTGCGAGAGGTTTGTGAGCATTAGAGATGACACAAGACTAGCAGCAGTTTGGGATATTAAACAAGTGAGTGGAGAGGAACCCTTCCCCCAGAATTCAAGCTTGTTTGCCCTCCTCCAAAAATAAAAACAAAAAGTTCACCCATCACCACCTTGCCATTGTTGGTGTTGCCTATATCCTTGCCTCTTCTTCTGGGTCCAATCAATACCAGCCCATAAAAGGAGGCAAGGGTCGTAGCTCAGCATTTAGCAAGACAGAACTTTGCATTTATGCTATTAAAAGGAATTAAAGTGCTCTGTTTCCATAGCACAACAAATGCACATGGTTTGTTTTTTTTAAAAAAGTAGGTTTTGGAAAGTGAAGAGGAACCTAGCTGAAAAGTGTGAGATCAACTGCAGAACGAATGCTTATTGACATACAACCGCCCCATAAACAAATCCAAATGATTGCTCCATAAAGACTGCAAGACTATGCATGGTGTTCTTAACCTCTTCTGTTGTGACACATGCCTGTCATGTACTGGTTGGATGCAGAGGAATGGTGGCAGGAACCAGCAGGGGAACCACCAAGGGAAGAAGGCCCAGATCCCAGGGAGTGGTGTTGGCACAACGATGAGTGGTCAGAGGGAGAAGAGGGAGGAGACTGGGAAGAGGAGGTCTTCAAAGCTGAGGAGGTAAAAGAACTTAGTGAGCTGCAACAGTCTGTGGCAGAGAGAAGTCCAAAACCAGAGGCAGAAGCTGAAGCAGGAGGGTGGGAGGAGAGAGGCCAATAGCAGAGATAAGTCAGGATGCTGAAGAGTCACAGGTGTCTCCCCTGCCTGCTGTGGTCTCCCAGTATCAGAAGAGGCATGAAGCGGGAGAAGCAAAGACAGCCACGCAGGCATAGTCTCTGATTGCTTGGGGGGGGGCTCCAACATGCACAGTGTGGTTTACTGCTACCTTGCTCCTGACACTGCTGTAAGTAACTCAGTGCCAATAAATATCTGCCTAGCCACCTCCCTGATTTGCACCCAGGGTGTTTGACCCCCCCCCAATTCTAATTAGAAACATAATAAGAGCTCTTATGGATCAGATAAAATGATGATTTACTTCAGCGCCCTGTTTCCCACAGTGGCCAACCAGATCTTGGGAAGGCCAAAGCTGAGCATAAGAGTCCCCTCGAGGGTGGGGTGAATCTGTTAATTTTGGTTTCTCTCACTTTCTTAGTTTTTCCATCTTAAATTCAGCTCTCTACATTTCCACATCAGTTTGTGATTCCCCCCCTCCTAATAAGGATGTTTGTATGCAATTTTGCCCCAAATGCACATTTCCCCCAAGCAAGGCAATTTCCCCTAAAATAATGCATTGTGTATGTTATTTTCACAAGTATATTCATGTTTTATGGACACTTTACCGAAGACTGTGCACTATTGCATGCATTACTTTGTGGAAGAACTGCATTGCAAAATTCAGAGGAGTGGGCATTTTGAAGAAATGCTATGTTTCAGTTCTTCTATTGTTTCAGAATGTGCAAGTTTGGTAGGTTCGTGCCTCTGAACCTGGAGGGTAGTACAAAGCCAACATGACTAAGAGCGGTTATAAACTTGTCCTCCATTTTTTTCCCTAATCTCCTTGTAAAGCCATCTAAGTTGCTGACCATAACCACACCTTCAAGTACTGCGTTATATAGCTTTCTTATGAAGAAGCACTTCCATTTGTCCTGAATCTTCCCACCAACCAGCTTCATTTTAGTCTTACGTCTCTCTGTGTGCTTTCTCTACACACTGCATAATGTTATAAATATCAGTCATCTCCCCGATTACTGTCTTCTAAACAAGGCCGGCCCTACTATTTGGCAGAGGCAGGCAACGATTTCAGGCAGCAGGTGCTCAGGGGAAACAGGAACAGTCTCTGGCCATTCCTCTTGAGCACCCAGCCATTCTTCTTTGTTGCCATATGGTATCTCCTGAGGTCCTCTGGTATGGTGGAGGATGCTATCCCATCACCAGTGCTGAAGGAAGATTCAGCTACCAGCCCACTGGCCTCTACACATAGAATTGAGAGGGATTGTCACCTTTGCCTCAGGCAGCATAATGTCTTTGACCGTACCTGTTTCTCAATCAGGGGTATGGCACTTGTGGCCCTCCCAGTGATATTGAACCCAGTGATGTAATACTCTCCAAATCCATGACTGTTGGTCACGCTGGCTGGCACTGACGGGAACTGGATCCCAACACCATTTGGGTGTCCACAGGTTCCCCATCAATGTTCTAAACAGCACAGCAACATCCTGGCCTGCTACAATGAGGACTTTATTTCAGGGTGGTGGGTGTCTTGGTTTAAACTGCTTCAATGGTTGCCATCATGGCCACATCTGATGGTATTGTGGTTAAGTAATGAAAAAGTGTGATCTCATAGGGAAGCCCTGTTAAATTCAATGCAGCTTATTCATGGGCTACAGGATTGCAGCCTAAACATGAATTTGGAAAGAAGTTTCATCCCCCTCTGTCCCTGTTCCATTTTCCCACAGAGATGAAGCTGTAAAGGATTTTTTATGGCTGCCTAAACAAAGGGCAACAGCCCCGCTCACTCCAGCCTTTACAGCGATCCTGGAGGTTTGTGAGTTGTTACCTGCTTTGCATCCTCGCTCTGCGCAACAGAGGGACCGGATTTCATTTCTGCCACTTACCGATGCGCCGTGTTTGTTAAACAGTTCAGGGAAGGCGTCGAACTGTTGGGGGCCCTCCGTCCAGCCAGACTTCGCAACTGCAGCAAATCTTTAATCGTTGCTTGGCGCTTTACTGCCTGGAGGATGGTCCTAAGAGAAAGAGAGACAGCAAGAACGGTTACACAGACGTGACGTTTGTGAACATAAGCATGACTCTGAGGCCATCAAATTCTCATGTAACGAGAGTGGGCAGAATTCATTCTGCTTAACTGCTAAAATCAAACCCCTTTTTCATTAGTGGCACACGCAAAGCCACCTTATATATCGAATCAGGCCATTGGTCTATCTAGCTCAGCATAGCTCAGCGTTGTCTACATTGATTGATAGTGCCTCACCAGGGGTTTAGGCAGGAGACGTCTCCTACCTGCGAACACCAGGGATTGAACCTGAGGGATTTTTGCATGCTGTACTACTGAGCAACAGCCTTTTCCCTATTTGCATTTATACCCAGCATTACATCACCAGGTTATTATGGACTTAATAATACAAAGGCAGAAAAGAGACCAGTTCCCCCATGTAATTTGGATCTGAGTGTTGAGACACACTAAAAAAAAAAAAAAGATACGAAATACCTAGACTGCTTGCAAAGTTAAGCAATATTTCGCCTGTGCATACTACCTTCTCCCTAGGATACAGAGGAGAGAAAAAAAGGAAAAGATTTCCTCCGCCTACCCTGCTCTCCTTGTGAATGGGTTCTCAGGGCTGAGTCCCTGTGTTGTGCTTGCTGTTAGGAAGTGGGCTATTTGGCAAAGAAAAGGGGGGGGAATATTGTGGTTGCTTCATTTTCCTGCACAAGAGGGCAGCGTTTCCTTAAATCCGGGGAACATGGCACTTTGGAAGAGCTTTTGCCGGTTTACAATAACATGGCAGACATGTGATATCTTACTAATTGTTTGGATTTTCTAATTGTCTCGGCCGCAAGTAATTTAATGCATGAAATAAGCTCCTGTCCGGCTTAGCAGCTATCTAGAGAAAGTACAGTTACCAGAAGATGTCAGGAATCCTGATGCCGGCTGACTCCTTTCTTGTGTACCCAAGGATTTATGGCGTGGGCTGCAAGTCAACTGTTTATATTGCTAGTGACATTTTATCTCCAGTGTTACATAAATGTTTGAAAACCTGATGCCTCTCTGCTCCAGAGCTGTCTTTCACTAACTGAGGCAAGGAGGAAACTGTAGGTTATGATACGCTACATGTTGTAAAGTCACGAAACCCCAAGAGAAGCTGTTCTACATTCGTAGCTCTAACTTTATCTTGGTTATCTGGTAGGGTGGGGAATCAAAATCTTACAGCGAGAAACGAGGGGCGTTAAAAACTAACTTGTTTGCCATAGCAGAAAGGCGCTCTGGATTTTACGCTCTCCTTATTTGTACGTGGAAGAATGAACAATCACGATAAACAAAATAAATACCATTCTGTCCGCCTTGCAAGCTGGTCACAACAGCATCCTAATGGCTGTCCCTTGAGGGGAACAGAACCGTTTTTGTGGGGCACAAATGAAACTGCCAAAATGTTTTCAGTTTCCAGGGTTAAAAAATTGTACTTGCAAATAGAGTGGTACCTCGTTTTGCAGCCAGGATCTGTTCTGGAGCCCAAGCCGCTAGCCAAAAAGGATGCACGGCAAAGCACCGCATCTGTGTGCGCATGGTGCGGTTTGCGCTTCTGCACATGTGCAAGTGACAAACCCGGAAGTAACCTATTCCGGTACTTCCAGGTTTGCTGTGGACGCTCACTGGAATGGATGCTAGACAAGGCGGACGTTCTTGGAAGTATTACTGTAGACCACAAATAGAGCTTGAGCTGCTGCTACACAAATGAAAGGATCCACCCCTTGTTAATGAAGTTTCAATAAGAAACCTGCAGTGAAATCTTGACCATGTTTACACAGAGAGAAGTCCCATACAGTGCACTGAGCTCAATGAAATTACTTTTTAGGAAGTGTGTTTAGAATCGTGCTGTTTATTGCGTAGACAGGTTTGCATGTGTAGGCTGTTTTTTGCACAACCTCCAAGTGCCCGGAATTTCCTGGGACATCACAAATTCACAAAAGCTCATCCCAGCATCCGATTGGATCTAGGAATGTCCCCCTTTTCCCCTCCAGCACCACTGCAGGAACTGACTGCCCAGCCTATCAGCTGTGGGGGAGGGCAGCGGAGGTCCCATTCTGCTCGTTGCATCCCAACAATCATCCCAGGGCAAGTCAGAGCGGTTTGAAGAGTTTTGCCCTCATTCCTGCTTTTGCCACTCTAGGTTGTTCACCCTCTGTGGTTGAAATACATATATATACATATACATATACATATACATATACATATACATATACATATACATATATATATATATATATATATATATATATATATATGGTCACACGAAAGCTTATACTAAGAACAAACTTAGTTGGTCTCTAAGGTGCTACTGGACTTTTTGTTTTTCTGACTGCGTCAGACCAACACGGCTACCTACCTGAATCTACGCCCTCTGTTGTGTTTTGGTTTTGCACCCCAGAAGCACCAACAGAGCAGGGGAACTAGGAAGTGTGCCCGACAGGTGAGACTGGTGCCAGTTTCTGGGGAGAGATCATGTCAGGACGTGACGTGACATTCATGATAAGACAGGTAATGTCAGGTCATGACAGGTCCGATCGGGTCATGTCAAAACAGGACATATATATCATGACAAGACAAGTCATTTTTTAAAACAATCACTAGACAGGCAATTCTTTACCAAACAGCATTCTGCAGGAAACCTGCTTGCTCTTTGGTCTGATTCAGAAGTAAACTGCAGTTTCCCTGGGGGAAAGCAGTGGGACAAATGGAGGTGTTGCCAAGCTGTTACTTGTGCTTCTTCTATCATTTCCAGTGGAAGGGAAATTCTTGCAGGTGGGAAAACCCACAGGAACTCAGTTCTCCCCTGCTGGAAAGAGCCTGGCAGGGCTTAGGATATGGTGGCTGAACCCCCTTTGGATTACAGCCTAATTGGTGGGAAGGCAAATTAATCAACTCAAAAAAAAGCTCCCTTTACTAGGTGCTCAACCCAACTTCAGTCCCTGAAATAAGCAAAAGCCATTTGCTGCAGAGGTAGTATGTAGGCAGACTGTTTTCCTTTCCACCAGTCACCACTACAAGCAGTCACACGCCATGAATAATGCTGTGCCGTGCCAGTCATTGCAGCCCCCCAAATTAAAACCTGACCCTCCCCCATCAAATAGTTCTTTGAAGGCTAAGTTCCTCTTGTGCACTTGTTTTCTGACCAAGAAAATGCAAGCCTGTGTCAGTCCTTTTCTCGTAACATTTATTCCCGCTGTTTCCTACACTTAATCCTTCCAAGCTTCCCAGGTTTAAATCCTTCGCCCCTCCCTCCTGTGGCTCCCAACAGCAATTCACTGAAGCTGCGTACACTTTGCCAAGAACAAGCAATAACGGGTCTCACCAATTTGTCTCCTCTTTGTCATTAAAAATGTTGCTTGAGAGCCCAGAGACAAACGAGAAGACACCTCTCAAGTCACAAGGAACACCACAACAGAGCGAACGAGGCCACTTCCAGAAACAACATTATTTCACACAATTCCCTCTCCACCCAGCCCCAATAAATAGGCATTCATTTCTCATTGGTTGTGGTTCTCCTTGACTCAGTTTGGGAACTGGCTCAATCATGAAAGGGTTTCCCATAGGCTATCAAGCATATCTGTTTCATAGAGTTGTCTCCTGGGTTGTGCTATTGGTCCAACCCCTTTGCAGAGGCAGCAAACCTACGAGATCCCTGGCCAGCTCTGCCCCACTCCTGGAACACAATGCTTAAGGGCTTTCGAGAAATCTTGAGAGATCTGCCTGCTGCTCAGCAACCAGTGGTAGGCAGCTCTGCCAGTCATGTTGAGTGGAAGGAAACCTCTCTTCAACACACACACACATCCTGACTGGTTTAAGGGAACGTTGGATCACTCTGTAAGTAAGAGAAGACTTTATGGGGCAGCTGTTCCCAATGAGCTGAGCATTAGGAACTCAACAAGTTTCTTCATCGAATATGCTAATCAAACTGGTGAATTCTCGCTGAACTTTTTAATTACCTTGATGAGACGTCACCAACATTTGAATTACCATGTTCAGTGCATGAAAGCTTTGTTTTTGTTTTACAAAACACCTAAGAGACTCAACCATATGATAAAGAACACCTCTTGGAGTTGTGCTTTCTGTAATCCTGATTCACTCCACATATTCTGGTCTTGCCCGGAGATAAGACCGTTTTGGTCTAAAAGAATAAATCCAAACCATGGCAGGAGACGAACTGCCTTTGGATCCGCTAGTTGTACTCTTTGGTCATAAAGAAAAGCTAGTGTTAGCTGACGATACTGAAATGATAACCCATTTGTTCATTGCAGCAGCACTTCTGTTGAATTTCTGAAATATTCAAGGCACAATATTTTATGCCACGGAAAATGTGACATTGTGATTTGTTGTTGTGCAGAAAGTCATTGAGTAAGTGCATGAGAATCTATTGGACTTTTTTTTCATAACACTATTAATAAAAAGCAACATATATGTTCTCCTTCCCTTCCCTTCCCTTCCACATACTGGCATAATTTGTTTTATCACCCTGCCCCATTTTTTTTTTTTTACCCAGGATCAAACAGGAAGGCTACCCTCTCTCTCTCTCTCTCTCTCTCTCTCTCTCTCTCTCTCTCTCTCTCTCACACACACACACACACACACACACACACACACACACACCATGTGAAGCAATGCACTGCCTTTTTGTATATCTTTTTTCATTTGATATGTTGCCTAGATGTGGTGATCACATAGATGATCTCATATTTGACATGTATTCTAAACTGTGTTTGTCTACTGCTCTCATGTCTCTGCAGACAGCATACATTTTTCACTGAAAATGTACTTGCACGTTCAATTTGGTACATTCAATCAATTCTGTGATTTTTGCTTAATACACACAGGCACACACATTTTCTTACATGGTTTATGAACTCCCTGCCCCCACACTGAGTGTGGTTAATGCACACAGAGGAAGCGTTGGGTACGTAATAATCCTTCGCTGTTCGAAACTCCAGAAGTGTGCCTATTTAATGTGAATGGTTTGCTTGACATACATTATTCTTGCAAACAGCTACAGTCTCAAGATGGACATTATCAGCCACTGATCATCATCTTTACAACAGAGAAATATAGTACTCCTGGCACTCCCACACAGTGTGTGGCCTCTTCAACACTGAAAATAGTGGGCATTTCTCAGAAAATGAAATGGTAACACTGGAACATAGATAGCAGAGCTGAAGATGGCATCATCGTGCAGACACAACAGATTATGGCTACAACATGTTGGGAGATTCATTCCAGTCATAGGTTTATTGTGTATCATATGACTGTATGTGTTTTCATTCCACAGAGTGGGTGTGACGTAGACAGGATGTTTGTCTTACTGTCCTGTTCCTGAAGTGGGACTGTTGTCTCCTTTGTTCTTTCTTTCTCTTTACTGCCTGTGATGCTAGAGAGAGGGAGCCATGATGAAGAGCTCCGAGTCTGTTTATATGTAAATAAACTAGCTTAGTCAGAATGCTGTGCTGCTGAGTCTGTTGCGCAACTGCGCAAGCCTCTGCAGATGTGGGAGGTGTGCTGGTGCTTCATCACACCAGTCACTGTGATGTTTGGGCTGAAGAACGCTCCAGAAGCTCCCGAACGATCTCCCAGGAGGGAGGGAACATGCCAGTCGGGTATGTGTCTCTGCCATGGCCTTACTCACAAGTAGGCCGCACTGAACTCAATTCTTCCAAAATATTCCAAAAGAGAGTGCCTGGTGTGAAGAAAAGGTTCACGTAGATTCACCTCACAGGTTAACCTCTGAGATTAATCCATAGTCATCTATTTCTAAGCATAGTTATCCAAAAGAAGACCCACTAACTACAACTGAGAGCACGCCCAGGTGGGCATGAAGGTAAACCTACCCAATTCGCATTTTACAAAACAATGCAGTTTTCCAGCCAAGTAAAGTGTGCCAAAATGCATACTAGGGCAAAGTGTGCATAAAAATGCATAGGTTGATGAAAATACCGCATTACAAAGCATTATCGTAGGTGAAATTGTTTTGCAAAAAAATAGTGTATCAGGCAAAATTGTGTATTTTGTTGTAAATGTTGTTGTAAAATTGTGTAAATCAGAACCAGGGAAGGCAGTGAAGGTCCTGTGTGAGTGCCTGGAGGCGGTTGGAGGATGGATGGCAGCTAACAGATTGAGGTTGAATCCTGACAAGATAGAAGTACTGTTTTGGGGGGACAGGGGGCGGGCGGGTGTGGGGGACTCCCTAGTCCCTAGTCCTGAATGGGATAACTGTGCCCTTGAAGGACCAGGTGTGCAGCCTGGGAGTCATTTTGGACTCACAGCTGTCCATGGAGGCACAGGTTAATTCTGTGTCCAGGGCGGCTGTCTACCAGCTCCATCTGGTACGCCGGCTGAGACCCTACCTGCCCGCAGACTGTCTCACCAGAGTGGTGCATGCTCTAGTTATCTCCCGCTTGGACTACTACTGCAATGCGCTCTATGTGGGGCTACCTTTGAAGGTGACCCGGAAACTGCAATTAATCCAGAATGCGGCAGCTAGACTGGTGACTGGGAGCGGCCGCCGAGACCACATAACACTGGTCCTAAGAGACCTACATTGGCTCCCAGTACGTTTCTGAGCACAATTCAAAGTGTTGGTGCTGACCTTTAAAGCCCTAAACGGCCTCAGTCCTATATACCTGAAGGAGCGTCTCCATCCCCATTGTTCAGCCCAGACACTGAGATCCAGTGCCGAGGGCCTTCTGGTGGTTCCCTCACTGCGAGAAGCAAAGCTACAGGGAACCAGGCAGAGGGCCCGCCCTGTGGAGTGGCGGAAATTCTTGCAGGTGGGAAAACCCCCAGGAGTGGCGCCCGCCCTGTGGAACGCCTTTCCATCAGAGGTCAGGGAGATGAACAACTACCTCACATTTAGAAAACACATAAAGGCAGCCCTGTTTAGGGAAGTTTTTAATCTGTGATATTTTAATTATTTTTTGTATTTGTTGGAAGCCGCTCAGAGTGGCCGGGGAAACCCAGCCAGATGGGCGGGGTATAAAGAATAAATAATAAAATAATAATAATAATAATTTTTGGAGAAATTTACACTTAAATGTTAATGAGGGCTTTTTTTAAAAAAAAAAGTATTTCAATCAGATATGGAAATGTCTAGAACTGAATTTAACTGAGGTGGGGATTGAGAGAAAACCAAATTAACAGTTTGGTCTATCTCTATTCCTAGATAAATGTGCTCAGGATTGCAGTCTAAGATTGCAATGAGGAATAAGACCCATTCAGTTCACAGCAACTTGCTTCTGAGTGAAAATACACAGACTTGCATTCTCAGAGTAACAATGAGTTTGGTGGAAGAGCTAATTAGGTGTTTTAAGTTTTTGTTGTTAAAATCAATGAGATTTAAGTCTGGCTGGGTTATGCTCTCTCTCTCTTTTGCATCCCCAGAGATAATCTCTATTCGTGTCCTGGAAAAAAAATAGATAGTCAAACTGTGTATTTGGTTAGTTCACCAAGTGTTAGTGTTTACAGATGGCCTAACTTGGCAATCACATACATTCTGGGAGTTAGAAATCTGGCGGGAGTTAATACACTGCCAAAAGTAAAGTGTGACAATTACAACTCAGCTCCATGCTACAGCGACTCATAACTTAGCGCTATTAAAAAACTCCATGAGGTGCCCCGATGTACCAACATCAGGTAGTTGCCTAATTACATTTGCAAAGTCAAACAACACAAAGTGACAGAGACATTTTGTTTCTCCCATGCAGGGGGCTGGGACATGCGTGGCATGTTGATCGGAAAGCCACACCAAAAATGGCACACACAAAAGCTAGGAAAACAGGCAGCCTCTTCTAAATACATTCAGCACCCAAACTTCTGGTTTAACTACGTGATATGGCCCTGGTCCAAATATGTGCACAGCCCCAGTTACGTAGATATTCTGACACTCACAACAACTCTTTGGCAAGCAGAAGAAAGCAGAGATTTGCAAGATATAATATGGAGGAGAAGAGCAGCATTTTGAGAATAAATGCACACATCCCATTGATTTATTTTACTCATTAAATTTGTATACCACCCTTCATCTGACAATGCCACGGCAGTTCAAAGCATAAAATTAGCCACAAACATACAATCTAGAACAGCTATTGTCAACGTTTTCAGTTCCACCAGGACCCTTTTCAGACCTTCCAAGTGTCCCTATTTTCCAGGGACAGTCCCGGATGTACAGAAGGCGCCCCGGTTTCTGATTTGATCCTGGAATGTCCCACTTTTCCTTAGGACGTCCCTATTTTCATCAGAGAAATGTTGGAGGATATGCCGTTTCTTAAACTTTTACCATATATTTGCATGGTGGAAGTGCTCCTGTTGCGATCCACCTTGTATCAGGTCATGACCCACTAGTGGGCCACAACCTACTAGTTCAAGACCAGTGATCTAGAACAGTGTTTCCCAACCTTGGGTCTCCAACTGTTTTTGGACTACAACTCCCATCATCCCTAGTTAGCAAGACCAGTGGTCAGGGATGATGGGAACTGTAGTCCGAAAACAGCTGGAGACCCAAGGTTGGGAAACACTGATCTAGAACATGTTAAAATAAAGTTGAGTACCCACTCCAGGTGTATAAG
The DNA here is from genome assembly GCF_965207765.1 of Zootoca vivipara. Lineage (NCBI taxonomy): Eukaryota > Metazoa > Chordata > Lepidosauria > Squamata > Lacertidae > Zootoca > Zootoca vivipara. Next base: position 21,680,655 of record NC_142590.1, on the reverse strand, counting down.
TCCCACTATCAGATTAAGGATGGTGAGCTGCCATGGAAGTTTATTGTATATGATCATATGAACAGCCTTGCTGGATCAGCCAAAGGCCCATCTAGCTTAGTATCCTGTTCTGACAGTGGTCACCCAGAGGCTTACAGATTGTCCATGGGCAGGACATGACCACAACAGCACTGTCCTCAGCAGCTGGTGTAGAGAAGACCTAGTGGCTCCAGCCATGGAGGCAGAACACTACCTATAACTCAACTACAGCTCCTCAAGACTTTGTGCTATCAGAAACACTGGATGTAGAAGACGGTGTTTGTTTTAGGAAAGTTGTTTTTCTAGGAGCAGCAGCCAGATCAGTATTACTCAGAGTAGACCCATTGAAATTCGTTGAACCACCTTTGTAGGGCCTGCTCCAGGTAAAACTTAGTTGAATACCACCCTAAGTTTCTGTGCCACAATGCAATATTGTAAGTGGCACACACATTTTGATTTCTCTGGAAATTGCAGCTTTTGTTCAAGTCATCCCCAGCAGTAGTGGAATCTATAAACTAGGGACCAAGACAACAGCAGCTCTCTGCAGTGTATAAATAGAACATCTCAAAGTGACTGGTAAATATCTTCTGTTTCCTGACATCCACATATACAGGCGGTGATTAACTGGCAGCTTGAAGTCATGCCTCTTCCAGCCCAAGACGTTTTGCTGTCTGAGGTTGAACAGCAAATGTCCCCTCCAAGTCAAGGTGTATAAGCTGCTCAACTCATTTTGGCACCTGAGGCAGAAAATTCCTCAAGCGCCTCTCCCTGGGAGTAAAAATACAGTAATAATAAATCAAGCAGGTTAAAAATGTGCTGCCCTTTCATGACACCAAAATCCAACTGCCCGAGGCTGGCATTTCACGCTCCCTCATGATACGGACGGTCCTGGTAGGCTTTGCCAAGTTCAGGAACGTATTAGGCCTTTCTCTTCCAGAGCTTTTCTGACACACTCGGTTTGTGTACAGTCACAGAGCTACCTTGGTTTTCAGTCTGTTAATAACTGTCTTCCAATCCAACTTGGGCTTTAGTAGCCTTCACAGACCTGCTTTCAGGCTGTTCTCTCTCTCTCTTTCTCTCTCATCTCTCCTTCATTCCACCCTCTTTCTCATAAGGATGGTAGCTTCCTTTCCCCAGGCCAGAGAAAATGTTCGTAGCAGGGTTTGCAGGGATGTGTCATTCTGGGCAGAAGGTAAATTGGGGTCTACTGGTAAGATATCTGGGGGATTTGGCCTCCAATTTTCTAGCTATAGCAACAAATAAACATCTTCTCCTATACCCAAATTGGGTGCTGAAAGAAGTACATGGTGGGGGTTGGGGTGAAATCAGGAGTTCAGCATTTTTGTGTGGAAAAAAATTGTGAGCTTGATTCTGGACTGAACATATGCACAAATTCTTTTCCTCAATTCTTAGTGTATATGCCTGGCTGAGCCACTGTTTTGCATCTGGCTCTTATTGGTAAACCTTGGGGGGGGGGCGGGTCTGTCACAGCAGGAAGGATCATTAAGTTTGTAGCCTTAAGAGTCAATTCTGCTGTCAGTAAGTCAGCTGATCAAGGGAGGGTGGAGGAAATGGTAAACAATAAGAGAGCCAGCCCCACTGAACTCAATGGGGCTTAGTTTTGAGGTAACACATGTCCTGATTGGGCGTGTAGACTTGAGGGAGCTTTTCTTTGTATGTTTGGTTGAATGTCTCCTTGCTATGTACAAAGCCTAAGGTAAGAAAGAGAAAACCTCTCTGTTCATTTCTCCTCAGATTATACTGTGTTTTGGTTCTGTTTCCTCTCTGGACTCCAAGTGACTTTGCTAACAGTTAGATCTTACAAACCCGTTGTAATGAACAGAGCATTGCACTGGGACCAGGGAGGTCAGCTAGCAGCTATTCCTCCGTCTAATCCACTTCACAGGTTGGGTGTGATGATAAAGTGAGCCAATCCAATGTATGCTATCCTAAGCTTCTCGAGGAAAGGCAAGAAACAAGTGTGATAAATACATCCAGGTCAAAAAACATTAAAGTGGTCCTTCGGTATAGATCAGCGATAGTCAATATGCTGCCCTCCAGGTGTTGTAAACCAGTTCTCATGAGCTCCAGGTTAGACCCTTGGTTAGGGATAATGGGGGATATAGTAAAAAAAATACCCTATGGCAGGCATAGGCAACCTTGGCTCTCCAGATGTTTTGGAACTACAGCTCCCATGATCCCTAGCTAACAGGGCCAGTGGTCAGGGATCATGGGAGTTGTAGTTCCAAAACATCTGGAGAGCCAAGGTTGCCTATGCCTGTCCTATGGCCTATAGTTTGGAATAATGGGAGTTGTAGCTCAACGACCACTGGAGGGCAATACGCTGACTATGCTTGGTATAGATTAGGGGTTAAAAGGGAGGGTAATGAAATTATCACACTATGCTGCTGAATGGTGACCTCCAAAGTGCAAGGCAAGGGGACAGCAGAGAGCAACAAGGTGCAGCCTGAAATACCGACATAATGTAGACTCAACAAGCAGAGGCATTGTCACCAGAGAAAATAGGTTTCTTTCGCATGCATTTCTTTTTCAGCCAAAGCTGGGCAGAAAAACGAGGGTTTACGCAGTAATATGGATATGTTTGCCATAGTTCATTAATCAGTTTGTTGTGGAATCAGAATTTATGTTTCCACAGAGGATTGCATTAGCAACGAAGTCTCTCTTTACCATATCAGAGAGCATTTCCCCGCTTTTCATTATGATTCCACACAAGCCCAATAAGAGTCTTCTATTTACAAATGGGTTAATGAGTTGTGTAGCTCAGCTCTCTATCATTACAGCACTTAAGCAGTGTAGCCACAAATTTAAATCAAGCACTGTTTGTTCGTTTGACATTCCAGAGCATTGATTCACTCTGTTGCCTGGCCTTTATTTAGTAGGCATGAAATGCAACCATCGAATTGTCTTCTTTTTGCGCATGCACACACACACACAAACACAAACAATGCAATAAATATGCTGGAGGTATTGCTGTGACGAGGATGTTCCGGGAATAGGCCCTTCTCTGTGTGAGATGGCGGCGCCATTCCCAAGACAGGAACTTAACTAGGGGACTTATGGATGATGCATTCAGAGACAAAATGCATTCCTTCGTAAAGTTAAAACTCAAACTTCCTGTGCCAGCTGGATTCGCAGGGATAATGGTGCGTACAATGTGAGATGTAATGTGAGAAGCGAATGCCAAATTGCCATGCTAATTAGTTATGGGTGAATGGTCCCTTTTTGACATGATGGCATTTGGAGACGCTGAACTAACCGACGAGCCAAGCGCTGAAGTGAGAGATCAGGAGGACTGGATTTCGGGAGTGTGGGGGAAAACAAATAGCTCTAAGCCTCTCTCTGCTTCAGATGTTGCTTTACGGTTGCAGAAATCCGAAGGTCTGTGTCAGAGGGCCGATTTGTATGTTGTGAGTCGTTCTTGAGATATCTGTGCAGGTGACTAATGCGAGCAGACAGCATCACAAGTGACCCAGATAGTTGCTGTGACAGGTGCTGGGCCCAAACCCGCCTTCCAATTTCTCCAGCGTTTTTGTCCCCTGCGAAAGGGCGTCCATTTTAATGTCTCATTGTTGGGGCACTTGAGAATTTCTTTTGCATTTTGGTGGGTGCCGGGTCTTGAGCTTACTGAGGGTAGTGCATGTGTGATTTTTCTCCCCAGTGAGCAGGGGCTCCCATGTTGCGCCCAACACGCATCACGTGTGTGTGATGTCACACTCATAATGACCCCCTCAACCTGGCCAGACCCATTCTGCCCGCCATCCGCTGGGCACATTTTCTGGAAGAGGCGCAACCAGGCACCCCTCCCCCCCCAAAAAACAGGCCCCCATTAGAGCAGGCATCCCCAAACTTCGGCCCTCCAGATGTTTTGGACTACAATTCCCATCACCCCTGACCACTAGTCCTGTTAGCTAGGGATCATGGGAGTTGTAGGCCAAAATATCTGGAGGGCCGCAGTTTGGGGATTCCTGCATTAGAGCCTGGCTCCGGCATGCGAGGAAGCTGCCGAGGAACATACCTGCCAAGTTGCTGTCAGAGAAATAAGGGACCGGGCCGGAAATAGCAGACCGGAAGTAGCGCTGCTGCCATTTTGGAACTGGGCAGAGCATGCTCAGAAGTGACTTTTGATGCTGCTTTGCCCAGTTCCAAAATGGCCGCCGTGCCAGAAGTCGCACTGCAGCCATTTTGGAACTGGGCAAAGCAGCATCAAAAGTCGCTTCCGAGCATGCTCCGCCCAGTTCCAAAATGGTCGCTGCGCCAGAATAAACCGGGGGGAAACAAAAAAATCCTTTTTTTCAGCTAGGAACAGCTGGAAAAAATGGGGATTTCCCAGGGAAAACGGGAGACTTGGCAGCTATGCCGAGGAAGCTTCCTTGGAGTGGAGAGTTGGTGGTAAAGAGCTACTGCCCCTCTCCTCAACCGGGCTGGCTACACCATGCACACCTCCACTGCAGCAGAGAGAGGCTGCCAGCCATGGCACCTCCATCCCTGGGTCAAGCTTGACCCAGGGGCAGAGAGAGGCTGCGGCACACAAGGCGCCCCACCATGACTGCTCCATACCTAGGTCAAACCTAACTTGAGTAGCGGAGAGAGGCTGCGGCATGTGAGGGATAATGTGTACCGAGTGTGATGTTCACCCTTACGTGTCCCACCCAGCAGTGGGGGGGGTGGGGTCCAGGGGGGGTTGCAGCCCCCTCAATATTGGGGGGGCTAAGCCCCCTGTCCCAAAATATTGAGGGGACTGAAGCTCTCTCCACCCCCTATATTCGGCACCCCTGCCAGTGAGCATTTGCCTCCAGCATGCTGCAGCCTCCCTAGCTGCCTGTGGTTCCTGGTCTGAAAAAGCCCCATGGGGGGATCCTCCTGTCTCCCTCTATGAAACCTGGGAAGCAGGGGGTGGGGGGTGGCTGCAGGGTGCTCAGTGATGTCTCCTCCAAGTGCAAGATGTCCGAGACAAAAGTGTCTCACCAAACGTAAATGAACTGTGAAAAAGCCTATGAATTGAAAATGGAGACTCCGTGTTTATCCGTTTTCTTTGTAACACAAAAACCTTAATAAAAACTATTATTAAAAAAATTATAGGGTGATCCGAAGCATATTTACTCAGCAGTAAGACCAACTGAGTCCAATGAGGCTTATTGCCTGGTGAGTGAACAGCAGCTTGAGAGCCTTGTTTTTGCTGTTTATCCCAACACTCTTCCCCCCTCTTTCCACCATCATTTCAGGATTGTCTCAGACCTCTATGAACTCATCTAGTGGTTTATCCTGTCTGAGGCTAATCTCATTATAGAAAATCTTGTTTACTGGACATGCCATCCATATATTAATTGTTGATTAATTCCTTCCCTCTTCTTTCTAATTCTAGCCTTAGAAGATTTACCATACCTCCAGGACAGGACTCTCAAATGAATTCCATATATATATTCCAACAGTCCACAACACTGAGGACAAAAGATAATACAGAGATGTCTAGGAGATGCTGAAATGGTAGTGCGTTATTTGTGGAGAGATGTGTACTTGTCAGAAGTCCTATGAAGCTGCATTTTATGCAATGTCTAAATATTATATTATCTCGGTGATGTCTCATTAGAAAAAAAATTACTCCCAGCTGTGAATGCTTTTCATATAATTGGAAGGACTGCTATCCTCAAAAGACTTATGTCAGAGAAGCTTCATTAAGTTCATGGGGGATTCTCTCCCCCACCCCCAAATGCCCATCATGGTGACAGATGGGTTGTATGGGGAGGGAGAGAGATTGCCTATTGTAAGGACCTCTGGGTGATAGTAGGCATGTCTGTAAGCCAGCGTGGCTTAGTGGTTCAAGTGCTGAACCAGGGTTCAAATCCACCCTCGGGCATGAAGCTTGCTGGGTGACCTTGAGTCAGTCACTGTCTCTCAGCCTATCTGATCTCACAGGGTTGTTGTGAAGACAAAATTGAGAGGGGGGGGAATCATGCACCACATCAAGCTCCTTGGAGGAAAGGTATGATAGAAATGTAAGAAAAACAAACCAACCCATAATGAGATCTGAGGATGGCCATATGCTGAATGACGTCTGGAGGAGCAGAAAACTCCGGAAAGCAAATGGAATGACGTGGAAGGAGCACTTCATATACCAACATCATGCTGCACACCCCACTTTTTAGACCACGCACATGCTTTATCCGACTTGGAAGGCTATGTTAATTTCGATCTTGTGAATGGAGAAGGAAGGAGCAGCTCAAGAAACTGCTTGTTGGGAGAGTTTTATGGCCAAAGCAAGCTTGGAACCAGGGAATTCCCAGCTTATAGCTCCCATTCTCAGTGGCTGCAGAATCAGGGCCTAAGGATCATGGACACACTGTCCACTTTCTCAAAGGATTCCTCGGTCCCTGCTCCAAAATTAGCTCCGCATGGTCGAATACATCAGTAATACCCACTTGAAAGAACTGATTCCACTTCAGTTGCAATCCTTTCCATTTTGTTTGTGTATGGAGATGACTCAGCCAGATGACTCGGCAGTTGCCATTGACGCACATTGTTTCTTCCCAATATGCCTTCCAGTGAATCAACCCCAGTCTACTTCATTAGCATCACAGCTGGAGACCACTGACTTCTGGAGGTTTCCATCTCCTGCTCTTTCAGAAAACAGGTACCCATCACAGCCTGCCCCCAAAGTTCTTGCTTAGCTTAATTATCCCACAACGTCACATTGTGTGAGTATCTCCAGGGACATAGGAAAATGCAGAGAAGGCAGAGTGCGGTTTTACGGAAACAGCTTTAGCATCAACACAAGTACTTGAGGCCTACCAGAATTGTTCGGGGCCACCTGACCAATTCTAGCTTATGGAGAGAGGGACTTTGTAGTTGATCCAACTGCTATCCACTAACATGATCAAAGTGGTGAAGACATTTAAAATGAACACTAACAAAATCAGCGGGGGAGGGTGGGTGGGAATAATCATAAAACAGCAGAGACTAACCATCCTGTAAATTTGATTATTTTTCCAAAGGCACAAGGAGTCTTGACTTGCCTGCAAAAGGTGTGACCATCCCAATGAATGCATTCTAAGCACCTGGGCCTCACCAGAAAAATATATTGGGTTGGATCCAGGCTAAGCTGCCTTATACTGAATCAGGCCATCTAGCTCAGTGGTGAGCTTAACTCCCATTTAGACCCATCTTAAGACAGTTTGAACTCCATTCCCATTCAAATCAATGGGACTTCAGAAAAGTTGTGGCTAACTTGTCCCATTAATGTCAATGGGACTTAAGTCCAAATAACTGGATCTACTCCCTCTGCTTCTAATGGAGGTCAAGATAGCCTCTACACAACATGGACGTTTTAGCAGGGCCTTATTAGGAGATCAAATGTTAAGGGCTAGGCGTTCCCCAAATAATCAGGATTCGTTAATTTGTCCAGAAACAAACTGATGCGGGTGTGTTAAGATAGGTGGAAAGCCACAAACGGTCAGGCAGCAGCACTCTGCAGTGGCAGACCACCTTCATAGGAACCTATGCAGGGTAACCTAATCATGAATGATCACAGTCTTCTATGGGCCACAGACCACTGCAAGGGATTTCAAGCTTCAAAACTGGTTCTTTTTGAGAGAGTGACTCTATCCATGCACACCATGTATTCTAGGGTTGCCATATTTCAAACAGTGAAAACCCAGACACAAAGGTTTTGGGACAAAGTTGCTGAGCTTTTTGTGGCAAATTTACCAAATTCATTTAGCTGCCGACTGCAGCATTAGGGATAATATGTCCAGAAAATTTCAGACGTATGGCAGCCCTAATGCGTAGCTGCCAAGTCTCCCGTTTTTCACGGGAAACCCCCGTATTTTAAACCGTTTCCTGCTGGCAGCCCGGATTGGGGAAAATCCCATAAATCCCCCGGATTTCCTACCTGCCAGGGAGGCTCCATTTTTGGGTCCTGACGTCGCCCGATTTCTGGTGCCCAGACATGGGTAGCGCAGCACCGGATGTCGCTTCTACGTATGTTTAGACATGCGTAGAAGCAACTTCTGGTGCTGCGCCACTGCTGATCCCGCATTTTTCAGCAGGAGACTTGGCAGCTATGCTAATGTATTTTGTCCATTCACAAGACTAGGCTCTACTGCAATATTTGTTCGAAAACCCCACCTCAAGTGTCAGGAATGGATGTACACATGTGACTCTACACTTAGTTTTGCGTGGTTGTCAAAGCACTCTACTTTCGCATTTTTAACTGGGAAAATTCAGGTGCTGCGAGAAATGGTTTCCCCCAATGTAGAAAGTGTTTGTAAAACTATTTAATAAGACAAGCAAAGATTTCTGTAGCAGACAGAACATTCCTCAGACTCATGGGATTGCCTTTGATTCTTACCTGAGATATAGATTTGGTCTTTCCAGCAGAGCTCGCAAAAAACTGCAAGATGCTTCTTAGCCAACTCCCATGCTGCTTATTGACTGGAGAGCAATGCTAGAATTTCTGTCTGCTGATTTTGTGAGAGGAGACAGCATCAAAAAAATAAATAAAACCACCCTAGATTCCTAATTTACATCATTAAGTTACTCAAGAACTGGAGGGTTTTAAATGCACAGTTTATAAATAATGCCATTCACACACTGCCATTCAGCTGAATTATGCAGCAATGCTCCCTGAAAACAACATCCTGAAGCCCCAAGTGGTGGAATATCTAAAAATTTTGCCCTAGTAGAGTGACATACTGTTCCTAGGATACATTTAGGAATGGGTTAATGAGGGTTTCAGAGGTGTGCATTTATTTCAGAATGGATTTTTAACACGTAATCCAAATGGGATTGTTGGGTTCCATTGTCCCTCATTCTGAAGCAAATGTAAGGAGTAATGAATGGGTACAAATAGCTACCATCTTTGGTATCCCATTTATGACCCATTACTTTGCCTTTTGGCAGCAGAGTTCATTCTGGTGGCCAGCCTAAGGGGGTAGTTAAGTCTCTGGAGCAGGTTGGAGATAGCTGCTTCTGTGCCGCAAAGGCCTCTGCCCCTCTATACCCACACATTCAAAAGGCAATTTTTATTTCATTTATATCCTCTTGTCCTTTCTTTAAAAATAAATGCAAAATGTGCCTCATCCAGTGGTCTCCCACCAAGTCATTGAGAGTAGGGCCGGCCCAAGACATTTTGCTGCCTGAGGCAAAGATCAAAATGGCACCCTTCAATTTCCACAGACAGAAGCTGACTCCTGTGGCAGTTGAATCATACTGAAATACTGGCAAACAATCAGAGGGCTGGGATTCCTCCTAGCATATGCTGCCTGAGACGGTCACCTCACCGTACCTAAGACTACAGTCAGTTATGCAAACCCCCCCCCCAGCCAAGGAGATAACTTATCTATATGGGGCTGCCTTCAGATTTATAGCTATTTTAATGTTTAATTTTTTAATGTCTGTCTGTGTGTGTGTGTGTGTGTGTGTGTGTGTGTGAAAGTGGCTGGGGCAACCCATTCAGATGGGTGGGGTATAAATATATTATTATTATTATTATTATTATTTTATTATTAAAAGGTAAAAGGGCCCCTGACCATCAGGTCCAGTCATGTCCGACTCTGGGGTTGCGGCGCTCATCTTGCTCTAGAGGCCGAGGGAGCCGGCGTTTGTCCGCAGACAGCTTCCAGGTCATGTGGCCAGCATGACAAAGCTGCTTCTGGCGAACCAGAGCAGTGCACGGAAACGCCTTTTACCTTCCCGCCAAAGCGGTCCCTATTTATCTACTTGCACTTTGATGTGCTTTCGAACTGCTAGGTGGGCAGAAGCTGGGACCGAGCAACAGGAGCTCACCCCGTTGCAGGGATTCGAACCGCCGACCTTCTGATCAGCAAGCCCTAGGCTCTGTGGTTTAACCCACAGTGCCACCTGTGTCCCTATTATTATTATTATTATTTAAATAGGATATCCCTATTTTCATCAAAGAAATGTTGAAAAGTATGCAGTCCCTTCAGCAGTAGCCAAGGCGCCAAGTGCTCCAGCAAAGGCCAGAGGGAAAGAAAGACAGGGTGTGTGTGTGTGTGTGTGTCCCCACCATCCATGATCTAATTCAGGCATGTCAAACCTGCGGCCCTCCAGATGTTTTGGACTACAATTCCCATCTTCCCCAACCACTGGTCCTGCTAGCTAGGCTCACACTGAAGAGACTCAGCCATCCTTGTATGCTCTGGCTTTCATCACTCTCATCCCAGTTAGAATGGCTGTTCACGGATGCTTGGTTCCCCCCCCCCCCCGGCATCTTCAGCATGGGGTGATCTCACACAAGAGGGGCCTGTCAGAATCTGAAACTCGACTTTGGCTCCTAGCATTATGCCCTTATCTAATCCCTTTTCATGAGACTACGGTTTTCTGTGATAAACTCTAAATGTTCTTATTGGCAGCTTTAAAGGTCTGGATAAATCCATACGCCTCTGCCCTTGTCAGAAAGCCCAGGTTGAAACCATCCCACATTATTTACCGAATTGTAAACTTTACCTGAGACACGGGGGCGGCGGGGGTAGAGACTCCCAGCGTTTAAAAATTGGCTTGTATCATCGACCAGCTATTTTAGATAAGGTGGATGATTTTTCTCCTAGGGAGTTAAAGGCAGCTGATATGGCTGAAGAAAAGTCTAGTGAAGCCTATATTCTATTTCACTAGCAGAAAGCATAAAATACAGGGGGGGGGACCCCACATGATCTAGCTTTGCTTACTTTCCCCCTCTTGCTCCTCAGGATGTTCATGGCAGAATTTTATTAACACAAAAACCTTATTTGTTTGGTGTGTGTTTTTTTGAAAGGGGAAAAATAAAACATGGATACAGTGGTACCTCTACTTACAAATAACTCTACTTACGAATGTTTCTACTTACGAACGGAGCTCCGTCCGCCATCTTGGATGCGGTTTAGATAGGATTTTTTCTACTTACAAATTTTTAGATAGGGTTGCTTCGACTTACGAATTTTTTCTCCCAATGCATTCCTATGGGATTTGACTTACATTTTTTTTCGACTTACGAATGTGTGTTCAGAACGCATTAAATTCGTAAGTAGAGGTAGCACTGTATTATATTGTTTTCCATTAGCCTTACGTTGTCAAACCTGCACCATCCACACACAAATCAATAGGTCAAATATGGCCCAGAGGCCAGAGAATGGTTGGCTGACTGGTTGTTGTTGTTGTTGTTGTTTCGGTCAGCCAGATAGGTTTTGCTTCACAGGAAGGGGGCCACCACAGAGAAAGCCTTGCTTCTCATTGCCACCCACCTGAAACAGTGCTTTCCCATATTCGCACACTCTGCAGAGCAGGTGCTGTTCTACTGAAACACTACATTCAAGATTCAGGAAGGTTTTAGGCATATATTCTCTAAGCAGGGACAGCTAACCTGGAGATGCACCAATAATTGATGGAGAAATGGCAGATAAACCCAGTTTGTGCATCGGGACACTCGGCAAAGACCCAGCAAGCATGGTTGTAAGAGAGATACCGGGGTGCATAGCAATTTAAAGCAAGCTCAACGAAGTTTCTTATGCCTTTCTGTGTGTGCGCTGACAGCTACACTCTATCTTTGCTTATTAGCTGTTGAAGCTAAATAGGGGGACTCTATATAAATATCAGAGCTAGCATTGTGAAAAACTGTAACTGCGACATTTTAATTAGCAACGAGTCTCTGGATCCCTTCTCTTCATAGAAAGGGAAAATGGTGGGAGCAAAGAGTGGGAAATGGGTAGCAAAAGCACCAGATATTTTTTGATTTTATTTTATTTTTGGCTGCGCTATCTAAGGAGCCCGCAACATTCCTTGTACGTTTGACACTGGAGTCTGGCGTCCTGCCAACTCACATAACTTTCAAAGCGAATATAATGGGAGTGGCTGTCAGAATTAACAAGAAGAAAGCGGGGGGGGGGGAGAAAGAAAGAGGGGGAGGAGAAAACATGACGATTTGGAATTGTTTCAACCCTCGCTGCACGATATTCTGCACACGCTGCCAGTTTGTAAAATGCTGGACACTCACAAGCAAAGAGGCAGCATCAGTAGGGAGGAAAGGGCGTAGGATATTTTGCTAAGGCTGGATTCACATGAGCAGTTCACATTGTGATTGTCGCATGTAAGCTGTGCCTTCAATTGACAGGTACTGCTGGCATGCGAGGCAGTGGCTCTATGAGAGCAGACACTCAATGGGAATTTCAGCTGACTAAGGTCTTGTGGATCCATCTTCAGCTCTGCAAAACATGAAGGCTGAGGAGTCCAAGGGCAGAACCCATATGCTGGGGCAGCTTTTATGATTTGGCCAGAAGACGAAACGGCTTGAAGTTTCATCACAGCTTGATGCACAAGGTGAATTTATGCCACAAATGTACTGGTATGTGTGTTGACATACACTATATAGACCTGATCTCTCTCTGCTTGGTGGGGAATTTTTCTTAGATCATAGAATCATAGAGTTGGAAGAGACCACAAGGGCCATCCAGTCCAACCCCCTGCCAAGCAGGAAACACCATCAAAGCATTCTTGACATATGGCTGTCAAGCCTCCGCTTAAAGACCTCCAAAGAAGGAGACTCCACCACACTCCTTGGCAGCAAATTCCACTGCCGAACAGCTCTTACTGTCAGGAAGTTCTTCCTAATGTTTAGGTGGAATCTTCTTTCTTGTAGCTTGAATCCATTGCTCTGTGTCCGCTTCTCTGGAGCAGCAGAAAACAACCTTTCTCCCTCCTCTATATGACATCCTTTTATATATTTGAACATGGCTATCATATCACCCCTTAACCTTCTCTTCTCCAGGCTCCCTAAGCCGTTCCTCATAAGGCATCGTTTCCAGGCCTTTGACCATTTTCGTTGCCCTCTTCTGGACACGTTCCAGCTTGTCAGTATCCTTCTTGAACTGTGGTGCCCAGAACTGGACACAGTACTCCAGGTGAGGTCTGACCAGAGCGGAATACAGTGGTACTATTACTTCCCTTGATCTAGGTGCTATACTCCTATTGATGCAGTATGTTGAGAGGAGGGGAATTAGCCATTTAGCAGAGAGAAAAGGCAGCGCTTAACAATGGAAGGGGAAAGTAGCATCTCCTACTTGTCTGTGTGTTTACCTTTCATCACCCCTCTGCCCACTGCCTGAAATGCTTCAGAAGTCTCAACGGGCAGAGCTCGACTCTACAATGCAACTAACTTGTCAAGGGGGTGAGTGTAACATGTAGCCAGGCTATGTCAGATTAATTCCCTACAAACCAAGGCTCAGAACCAAGTTGTGTAATATATCATATCCGTCTCTAGCGGAACCAGAGATCCACATTATTTATCTTTAAGGGGCAAGTCACACAGTATGCCTGGAAAATACAGAAACTAAGAGAAACCAGAATTGACAAATTCACCCATCCCGATATTTAAGATCTCCTTAAAGTTCAACAGGCCAGCTTGCTTTATCTCCTGGATCATTCCTGTTGGAATAATTCACACCTTGTCACTTTCTCCCTTTTAAGATCAATAGAAGAGATTTTTTTTCTCCCCCTACCAAATTCAAGGGAATTGTCAGTTGTCCAGTTGTAGGTGCTTCTGCTCAATTTGAGCTCGAGAGTTGACAAGCAACGTGACTGAGCCTTAACAGAGTGGGAGTTTTATTGTGTGTCAGTAATGCAGAATTCATTGCTTGAAAATGCAGACGTTTCAAGGGATGACATCCATCCCTGGTGACATGAAAGAGAGCATTTACTTTCTGTGTCATGTCTGAACAGGTTTGGGAGAGATAAATGTGTGCAGCATTGGTAAGCATGTGAAGTACAAATAGAAGTAGCAGCCTTCTGCCGAGACCTTTAATAAGTTGTCTAGTCAAAAGCATCCATACAGCTTAGGCAAGCTGATGGAACCAAGAGATGACACGGTGTTGTTTTCTCTCTTTTTTGGTCCACATAACAAAGGCTCTGATGTGGACCAGGAAGAGAAAGGAACAGCAGTAGCAGTGCTGAAGAGGACACGATGATATTAACACTATAATTAATGTGGAAAGGAGCACAGATGCAAAATCAGCATGGCTCAAATAAACCTGCTGTATTAAACAAGTTGATATATGTGACTGCACTAAACTTTCAGAAGAGCATAGAAAGAGCTTTGCTGGATCGGGGCAAAGGCTTATGTCGGCAATCATCTCCTCACGGTGGCCAACTGTTATGGACTGGCTGGGTGCAGAGAAGTGGTGGGAGGCACCAGCTGGGGAACCCCCAAGGGAAGAAGGCTCAGGAGCCAGGGATTGGTGGTGGGACAATGATGAGTGGCCAGAGGAAGCAGGCTGGGAGGAGGTGGTGTCGGAAACTGAAGGGGCAACAGGGTTTAGTGAGCAGGAAGAGGCTTGGGCAGAGAGCAGTGCAGACTCAGAAGCAGAAGTGGAGGCTGGAGGCGGAGGGGACCAAGAGGCAGCAATGAAGCAAGAGGCTGAAGAATCCAAGGGGTCTCCCCTCCTGCTGAGAACAGCTCCCCTCCCCACTGGTCTCCTGGAACACAGAGAAATGAAAAGGGCAGACAGAGATTGGTTGTGCGGGACTTAGGCAGCTATGGGAAGAGGGCACCTTCAGTCCTCACAGCTGCTTCATTGGGGCAAGACCTACTGCGAAGAGTTCCTGGGATCACTAGGCATGGGCTGTTTTGGTTGCTTTGAATAAAGAGTTAGCGTCACCTATACTGTGTTTTTATTGCTGTCCTACACTTGACTCTGGCTCCCAACACCAACGAGATGCCTGGTGCAACAGCACCATTTCCTCACGTGCTCCCCATCAGCAGACAGCCTCATCCTCCATAGATCCAGTTTTGTTTGTTTTCCTAGAGCCTCTTATGAGGCTTAGTTTGACCAGAATCGAGTATACACTTCCTGGGTTAATGCTAACTACATTACTTCTGATAAATGAGCCACCATAGCTTCTAGAGGGGCGTGGAAATTTGTGTCCCCGGCGTTTTTTTAGACTCATCTACCCATGTACTATCAAAAATCAAAGGAGCGCATTGGTTGCCAGATGTGAGATATATTGACATTATTTCCAGCTCTCCTATGCCACTATTAGTATAAAACGTAATACAGTCATACCTCGGTTTAAGTACACCTCGGTTTGAGTACTTTCAGATTAAGTACTCCGCAGACCCGTCTGGAACGGATTAATCCACTTTCCATTACTTTCAATGGGAAAGCTCACTTCAGGTTAAGTAGGCTTCAGGTTAAGTACAGACTTCCGGAACCAATTGTGTATTTAAACCGAGGTACCACTGTACAGAACTATAGCAGAGCAGATAAAGGCCCCATCTGCACTATACATTTAAAGCAGGATCATACCACATCAGACAGTCATGGATTCCCTCCCCCCCCCCCCGCCCCCGAATCCTAGAAAGTGTAGTTTGTTAAGTGTGCTGGGGGTTGTTAGGAGACCCCTATTCCTCTCGCAGAGCTACAATTCCCAGAGTTCCCTGGGAAGAGAGATTGACAAATAGTATCTCTGTGAAGGTAATGGGGTTAAGTACAGGGGGGACACTAACTGGTGGTGATGTGAAGAGATGGAAGGGAACCCAGAAGTGAGCTCTCTCTCCCTATAGCTGAGCATTTTGTGTGTACCACTTTCCTCGGTGTTCCTGGAGAATGAAGCACACCAGATGCAGAACACTGGAATCTTTGACTATCAAAAGAGTGTATTAATAGCTGTTTGCTACTCGTGACATTTCGACATGTCAGAAATGTGAAGAATATAGAGCAAATCATTCGCGCATCCATTCCCACACTTGTCACAAAATTGCTGTAGCAATTTACTGCCAGGTCACTGAAATACTTTTGTGGCAGATTGACATGGAGGATTTCCGTCTTCCCCCTCCCCATTGTGTTGCTAGACTCTCTGGAGCCTGGGAATATTTATGTGCCCCCTTTGCTTTCCCTAAATTCTCCAAGTATATGAAGAGGGGAGCCATTAGGAGATTATTTTTATGCCGGTTCATCTTCTCAAATCTGACTGAAAGTCCACGACCTGGCGCTGTATCCAAATAGAGCAACAACTCCAGAGTTCTCATTTGGCAGAGTGTGAACTTGTCAGATTTTGCCTTAATGAGGCTCATATCTGAGGACAGGGAAGGAATAAACATGGCCCATGTGAAGAGCTAAACAGCTCAGTAATTGGATGAAGCAGGAGAGGTGGAAGTGCTGGGTACAAATGCAAATGCTGCCAATCCTAAATTCTTCCCTCACATCGCCCCATCCCCTTATCCTTCTTCCAAACATGGCTTTTTTAATAACACTCTTTTAAAATGCTAATTAATGCAGAAGCAGGACTTCAGCACAGCCTGAGCACGAAGTTCAGTTGATATATTTATTTATTTTTAGGTACATCGGACAAAGAGAGAAAAGGATGTGGAAGCTCCTTCTCTTTCTCTGTGTGTAGATCAGTTTCTCCAGATGTTGGACTACAGCTCCCCTGACCCTGATAGGCCACGCTGGCTGGGGCTGATGGGAATTGGACTCCAACAACATTTTGAGGGTACCAGATTGTCAATCAATTAAAGAAGGGTGCTTCCCACTGATCACTCTTTTATATTTAATTTAAATACATTTACATAGTACCAAAAGCTCAATATAATACATTTTTTCACAGTAAAAATCCACACTGGCAATCTCAAATTTCCAAGTGTTCTGCCATCATGTAGTCAGAACAAGACCATTTGTGCAGAAAGGAGAAGTTTCAGGGGAGTCTCAAGGTTTGCAGGAGTGCAAAAAAGGGAGGGAGGGAGGCCTCAAGGAGGCCAGAGCATGCTCAATGAGCACAAAATGCTGACTGGCTAGGGGGAGAGGGGGCAGGAGGAGGGATAATATAATAGAGTGGTTGAAACCCTGAGCAGAACCAGTCTACACTGCCCACTTGTTCTTACAAAAATATTTTTTCATTTTGTACTACAACTGCATCAACATCATACCTCAACACGTAACCTCCAAAGAGCACAACATGTAAACAAAGTGTTCCTTAACTTAGTGCCATCCATTAAAAATCACCCCACCACCAATTCATCATCTCAACACTTTGTTGCTTAAGATATTATTTAGTGCTTGCCATTCTGAAGCATGCTTATTGATTTCACCTAACTCTTGGTTGGATTATGGCCACTAAACATATATCTACAGACACTAAATATCCACAATGTCTTCAAGGAGGATGCAGCCTATTACAATTATGTATAAGGGCAATCCGCGACAACTGTGGTGGTGGTGTAGCAGGAGAACAAGGTAGCCTCTGAGCTTCTGACAACAGACACTGCACATGGAAGCTCTGCAGCATGGAGGAAAAGGGCTGTATGCAATCCCTGATGTTGTCTGGTCAAAGGGTGAAATATGTCATGACCCAAATTAACTGAAGCTTAGCCATACTCCCTGTATATCTGTCAGTCCACCCCAAAGGAAGTAGCTATTTCCGAGCCTGCCTTTGGTTACAATCCGAAACCCACAGTGGAATTCTTTACATGTCAACGCAGAAGTAAGCCCCATTGAGTTTAATGGGGCTAATTCCTAGGTATATGGCTACAGGATTGTAACATGGCAGGCGAATAACACACGTTGAGCACAATGTTTTAACTTCTGAGGAACATTTCAACAGATCCGCAACTCCACCGAGATCACTCGCACACTCTTTGGAATCAGTTTCATCTGAAATGGAATTGTAAGACAAATCAGAGGTTCAAATGAGATCAAATAAAAACTTCGAAGGAAGGAAGGAAGGAAGGAAGGAAGGAAGGAAGGAAGGAAGGAAGGAAGGAAGGAAGGAAGGAAGGAAGGAAGGAATTATATATTGAGGGGAAATTGACTGGAGGTTTCTTCCATGCTTCAATACCTATGAAAAAGCTAGATGCAAGGAATGTGTTTGATCACACTGCTGGCAACCAGACTCTCTTGACCTGCCTCACTGTGCTGTTTTAAAAGTCTGGTCAACCTTCTACTGTTTCTTGTTCCTTACTGTCAGTGGAAAAGGTTCTCTCTCCCCGCCCAACCACCCATCTGTTGTCATTCGCCTCCGACATTCAGCAAGGCACATCTGCTGAACAATTTGTGAGCAAAGTTCTGGGGCAGCCTTGCCCTGTGTGGAAATGGCAGATATGGTGTCTCTGAACTTGGCTTTTAAAATAAAATAAAAACCCCACAATGAGAGTGAACTCTGGTTCTTTATTGTGTTATGCACAGGTCACCTTTCATGTAGTTAACTCGCTGTCCATCAAGCACCTCACACAACGATGATACCAAGGAACTACAAAGAATCCCCATACGTTGAACATGACATAAGAGATCTCAGTTCACTCTGCAGTTGCTAGCACAGGCCTCTTAAAAGATTACAGGAACTGCGTGTCCCAACCCTCTGATCAGCCGGGAACTTAAGAAAGAGCCTTTCAAGTGCTAATTTAATCACAGTGGCACAGCGCAATTGGCTGCAAGCAAGCAACAGTTGACCAGAATCAGAAATGCAGTGAACTTTACAAATTCCATATGAGTTGTTGCTATTGTGCCTGCTCGTTGAATGGGACACATAGGCAGAGAGGCAAGCTGCTTCACGATAAGGTTTACCCAGGCGGATTTCAATTGCTTCGTCCTCCTAAATCTTTTCCCTTTTGCATCTGAGGTTCACTGAACTTAGTATGTTCCCAGTTGGCTCAGATCTACGGGGCATATAGGATTATCTTTTGAGTTGCAGCAGTTAAGAAAAATCTATCCAAATTCCAAGGTTTCAAGTAGTGTGAATGGAAGTCCAAGCCAAAAATAAACAAAATCTTACAACCCATGTGTTTGAATTTCACTTTAAAAAGTAATACACTTCTTTGGTTTTCCAGAAAAAAACCCAGTTTACAACAACGGATTATTCTGTTCCTAAAAGTTCTGTGATGATTATTGTGAAGTGGAATGCACTTTTTAAATTAATACAGTATTGTCTTCCATCACTGTCACATTTCATGGAAGGAAACTCATGCTTTGAGATTCTGAAAGTTGAGGTTTACAGAGACAGCGATCCAGCTAAATGGAAACATCTTTAAGTTTTGTCAGTTTCTACTACAGGAGAGAGAGTGCATGCTTAACTTTCCCATAAAAAAATCAGCGTGATTTATTGGTACTGAACTTTAAATCCCAATTAAAGGTTCACAAGTTATACCCTATTGCAGCACTATCAAATGTTTTATCTGTACAACTCTGCCCAACTCCCCGCATTAAAGCAGCAGTCAGCCTAGGTGCCATGAGAATTTCTTGCGATTTGATGGTTCCGGTTTCCGCCTGCAGGAATGGCGGACCTGTTTTCCATCTCTCTGACCTTCGTAAGGAATTTGGCGGTTGCTAGGGGAGTAAATGGCAACCCCCTACCCTCTCCGGGGGTTACGGAGAGGGGCCGCTGGCCCGCGATGCCCCCAGACCCACCCCGACTGTTTTTGGAGTGGGGGGAGCTTGGGCTGAGCACTTACGAGGGCCAGGACTCCCGGACACTAATCTGCATGGCGGGGATTTCCATGGTTAAAGAAGATAATTAGGCTTAAATCTATGGACATACTTCAGAAGGAGGGGAAGAAGCGCTGTTTACTGCTGAGAAATTTATGCTGCTGAGGGAAAGGAGTCAAAGATTGTACAGCATCTGGAAGAAGGATTGATGGGGACGGAGCGATAAGGGAAGTGAGTTTTTATTTTTTTTCTTCATATTGTTGCCTCGTACCTTCCCGGACGCGATGTCCTGGCTTGTTTGGAGTGAAAGAGAAGCAAAAGACTGTGTGAGTTGAACTTTATAACTGTTGTTACTGAGCATATTTTTTAAAGATGTGGAGTTGCCGATGAGAAAAGCCCCCCCCTAGTCGGACGGAAGGAGTTCTGGACGCGTTCGGAGGATTTATGAGCTGTGACGCACTTTAAATTGGAGCAGCGACCTGAAGCTAAGTTCAGCTATAGGGCAAGGAGATCCATTAATTTACCAAGAGTTTATGGTTTGATGATTGGGTCTCCTGCCTGGAAAAGCTGTAAATTCTATAATGATCGTAAATCTTCATGGCTATGAGAGAAAACGAAAGTGATTTGAGCTTTTTAAGATGGCGCTGCTTCGTGCTGCTTCGACGCAACAGGGAGCTCCATTAAGAAGATTTATGGGGAGGCTGGACTGATTAACTCACACAGGAGAAAGAACATCTGTGAAACTTTGTTTGATATTTATCTCAGCAGCTGGGAAACAATCGGATGAAAGTGGAAAACATCTATGTGACTGTAAGGGGAAGATCTGGATTATTATGAACTTGGAGGACGATTTGAACTTTAGAAAAAAGACGGCAGTGGACAGTTGCGAGGAATTCCCAATTTCTTGAAGCATGGGAACCCAAATAAAAAATTCTTTAGATGATTTGGCATAACATTCGGTTTGATTGATATATATATGTGTATAATTTGAAATATTGAATGTGATATAATTGGTTTTAATTGGAAAATTAATAAAAATATTTTTTTTTAAAAAAAAGAGAATTTCTTGCGATTTGAAGTTTAAAGACATTGAATGGTCATTCAAGAAGGCAAAGGTCTTGTTGCTATTCATAAACTGCCTAGAACACTAGACACAAGTGCTGTTTTGACTATAGATATACACCAAATGTCACCATTCTAGTTCACTGGGACCAACTCAAAGAATCTTGATAGCCTCAAAATCAGTAAGCCATTCTGGGACTCCCAAGCTTTCGTATATAACTATTTATGTGATGTTGGCTGTTGCATTTCAAATTAACCACCTTTAAAAAGAACACAAATAAGTGCTGTTTTACACATGGTGAACTGGAGTCCATGTATTCAAGTGGAATCATGAAATCATGGATCCAGGAACAATTCTATTAGGAGACCTAGCGGTGAAAAATAAAATTTGCTTGCTTTGTTCTGCTAGGGTGGTTACGCCTGCTGCCTGGAAAGCGAGTTAATCTCAAAACCCTACTCCATCTATGGCTAGACATCATGACAAAATCCCATTGAAACTAGGCAGTGGAACAGACTCCCACAAGAGGTTGTGGACTCTCCTTCCTTGGAGGTTGGATGGCCACCTGTCATTGGATGCTGTGGTTGAGATTCCTGCATTGCAGAGGGTTGGACTAGATGATCTTTGGGGTACCTTCCAACTATACAATTCTATGATTCTATGATTAAACACAGCAGACTTAAGTCTTTAACTGCTATCTAGGCTGCAACCCTGGGGATACTTACCTGGGAGGCAGCATCACTGTAAATAATGGAATTTGCTTCTGTGTAAATGTTCACAGTATTGTGCCATTAGTCATGACTAATTTGAGCTGGACTGGGTCCCTAACACATATTACTTTCTCATAGAAGAACAAAAGAAAATGATAGCAATTACCTCTGGTATAAATGGCCATTGCGGTCATTTTGCTTTCTTTCATTAGAAGGTCATATATGTGAGGGCCCCAGTTCAGCAGTTCAAAAAGATTATTGGATACTTATTGACAAGGGGCTGCCAATTAGTAGAAAAGGTTCGTGAAGCATGGGACCTATCTATTCAATACTGGAATGATAAATATAACCATAGTATTTATCTCTCCATGCCATTTTCATTATTGAGATAATTTCAATAATGTGTGTGTTTCATATCCATTAAAAATACACCGTATATCTGAAGGAGCATCTCCACCCGCATTGTTCAGTCGGGACACTGAGGTCTAGCTCCAAGGGCCTTCTGGCAGTTCCCTCGCTGCAAGAAGCCAAGTTACAGGGAACCAGGAAGAGGGCCTTCTCGGTAGTGGCACCCACTCTGTGGAACGCCCTCCCATCAGATGTCAAGAAAATAACTATCTGACTTTTAGAAGACATTTGAAGGCAGAAATGTTTAGGGAAGCTTTTAATGTTCAATGTTTTGCTGTGTTTAATGTGTCTAATTTGTTGGAAGTCACCCAGAGTGACTGAGGCAACCCAGTCAGATGGGTGGAATAATAATAATAATAATAATAATAATAATAATAATAATAATAATAATAATAATAATTTATTATTATTTATACCCCAGTCACTCTGGGCGGCTTCCAACAAAAATATTAAAATACACTAATTTCTTAAAGATTAAAAGCTTCCCTAAACAAGCTTCCCTAAATTATAATAAATTATAATTATAATCACTAGTACTACTATTAACACTTAAGCAACGTTTCCAATGCATAGACAGGCCCTGCACGTTATGGTGGGGACCCCACAGTCAACACTTTGATTCAGGGCCTAACAAATGTCCAGCCCAGTTAGAACAGAAAGCGCTGAGCCTCTTGTTGTGGGGGAAAGAGCAAGCCTTGTGTGCGGCTTCAAGCATTCAGCCCACTGCTCTACGTGAGAATCATTGGCGTACGACCATTGTACTTCAGCATCACAACTTTCTCTCCCCAAACCGCCTGGATGTTCGCATTATGAGAATTTCAAGTTTCCCCTTGTGCAGTTTGATTAACTCATTCTCCTCAACGTGCTATTTCTGAAAGTAAGCCATGCAATCAAGCGTTTTTGGATGTCTGAAAACCAGGCGTCGTTTGAAAGCCAAAAAAACCGATATTGCTGAAGAATATGCAATCTGCTTGTGGACATAATGTGATATTCTTAAACCACCGATGACATTTCAAATGTGTGGCTTCCAGGTGCCCAACTCTAGCAGCCAACATTGCCCAACAGGAGTCTAAATCCCTTGGCTAACCACCACTCCCCTCGGCTTCCAAGAGATATGTACACTTGCTTCCTTGTCCCAAATAATTATCTGCAGTTTTTCATACAGAATCTGGTGTTGGAGCAAATGCTGCTTTCTGGAAAATATAGGCCTTCGTTCAAACACACACACCATGCCTACTTGCCTGGCTGGTAACCAACAGTGTTCAGTCCCAGAACAGGACTGGCTCATAGCTCACATTTTTAAATTATCCATATTATTCAAATAAAGAGGCAAGGCTCCAGAGCACTGCATGACTACCACCTTTTCTTACATGGACTACATCCATATTTCCTTCCCTTAATCATCCCATCCATCCTTCTTTACCTTACAGAGCAGAACCATGTAGATCCATGAAAATACCCAACTTGCCAGAGAGTTTCACAGCGGAGGAGTCTCAGGCGCAGGCGTATGTTTAGCTCTCCCCACCTGAAACTTCATGTAAGATTTCACAGAACTGTCTTCTGTGCAAGAGGGCAGCCCTTTGCTACTGCCCCACAGCTAGGGAGGGGAGAAGACTCTCACGTCTCATTAGAGCCTATGCCTGCCAAAAAGGACATAGCATTTTTAAGTTAAAACAGCTTTCCCTCAGATGGGGGGGGAAGAGAGGAAAACCCCACAGCTTACAAGCTGCTTCCAGAGGAGCTGCTATCAATCATTCATCCTTATTTGTTTGTGGGGAGGTTATATGACGTTGTCTCAAACAACTGCTATTCCACACTCCCCAGAACACTTTCCTGTTGCTTTCATTGCTGCAAAAAGTCTGATTTTGGTGTGTAACATAAAGCACAATTTCAAGTCTATTGGTTTCAATAGGTCAACTTTGGGTACGACTAACGTTGTGTATCACTTAGCAATGACAATATTCTCCAACAACAATATTCTCCTCCTGTCTATCATTAGATCCCAAGGTGAGTAACAATCAAAATACAACAAAATGAGAGCAATCCTCTTAAGCTTGCTGCACCACAGACAACTGACAGGGATCTTGATCTCCTGCTTTGTGGTGTCCCATCCTGACACAGGATCAATTACGGTCCCTCCTGCCGCAATTCCTTTTATTTAAAACACACACACACAAATAACCTAGCAAAATATGCACAATTTCCCTCAGCCACCCAAAATATCTCCTCCCACCGAACTGCATGGGATGTACCAAGAACACAGGCATTTGTACGTATAGTATCCACTCACAAGTGACATTTTCATGCTGTTTCCCACATATTTAGTGTGTGGTTGTTTCGTTAGAACTCAAACACTCAATGTCTTTCCCCACCAGATCAAATAGTGTTTCTTTCAGGGTTCCGGGCACCTGAGAAATACCAGAGTTTGCTTTTTTTACATGAGATTTTTCTTCTTTACATTTTCAAATCCCAAATATTGTGGGACGAGAGATCCTTTGTGAGGCTGATATTGTATTGTAGCAGGTTTTTTGAAAAATAAATAAAGTTGTAATTAGAGGGAACTCATCACAGTACATAACAATTCTTTTTAAAATCACTCCCGATATCTTTGAGGGTTTTTTTTTGTTTTCATTTTCTCAGCACACACTGTGTCACAAGCTCCACATTCAAGAGAAAATCAAGGCGATTTTTTCCCTTTTTGTTCAAGGGATCCTTGAAGAATAACTGACCTCTGAGGAGCTATTTCTTAGTAGGAGACTAACCAATTAAGCAGAAGGGATACATTTTTCTGTTAACATGCTTAAATTACCTCTTCTTATTCTTCAAAATATTATTCTCTAAACAAACTGTTGACTTCAGAAGAAGCCCACAAAGATTTACAGGGTTTATTTTGCTTCTTAATCTTACCTCAAGGTGAAGCCATGTGCTTTAAATGTATGGCATGGCATGCATGCAGACAGAGGGGTGGATGGGGCCCCTCTTCCTGGGAAGGTAGCCCATCTAGGGGGAGGAAAACACTGATCCTAAACCTCTGCTTCCTTGAGACTAAACTCATTCGTGAGAAAAGCTTTAGGAGTAAACCCCAAGATAAAATCTGTACCTGCTGCCTTGAGGAACATCGTCGGGAGAATTAAAAGGCTCGGGAGTAAACCCTACAAATCTGGAGTGGAGTCCCTATAGACGGCTGGATGGCGCCTTGAACACCTACTTTCGGCAACTCCTACCGCCAAGCTGGTGCCAAATGTATTGCTCTGCTCAGGGCCGTTTGATGAGGCCCTAAGCTACTGAAGGTAATGGGGCCCTTTATATGTCCAGCTGTCCTTGGTCAACAACAAATTGCCACTGTTTTTTGTGTTGAATACATGCTATGTGGTAATTTATGGACCTAATAGGTATGTAGGTTTTATTTTATTTGTTTTTTATCTTATATTTTGGAAATGTACATCAAGGTGTTTTTTTCCCCTTTTTCCCCCTTTCCAAGAGAGTGGGGCCCTAAGCTATATAGCTTGTTTAGCTTATACATCAAATCGGCACTGGCTCTGCTTTCCTTTGGACCTCATCAGCAAGGCCGAGAGGGGGCCTTGTCGTCTGGGCAGCCCAGGACCTCCATGCACACTGTCCAGGCTTGTGCCCCGGAGATGTTTATTTGATGCTGCTAAGGCAGCAAAAACAACAAGGGAGGCAGTATTTACCAGTTACCAGCATCTGCAGCCACAACAGGTGCTGTGATTCTCCAGCAGTTTGATTTCACACCCAGAGGCCCACTCCATTGTCCTTCGAAACAGACCGATGCCAACAATGCAGACAAGAGAAAGGAATCAGGGGGCCAAGGGAAAGAAAAGTTGGGCAATCCGCTAGGAAGGTAGGGCTGACTGGTCTACTCACTGACAGCCCCTCTTTATGACCACAACAGACATTTCCAACATTTGATGGACTTCTGGCTAATGTGCAGTGATCAGCCCACCAAGTGCACCCACGCTTCTGCTTCCAAAGAGGAATGGGGGAGGAAATGAGCATTCTCTCCCCCCCCCCCTGTGTGTTCTCTTAGCCCCTTGCAGCCGAAGGTCGTTTGTGTGCCTTCAAGATAGACCATTCTGGCAACTAAATTAGCCCTCATTTACAGAGACGTTGAATGCAGCCAGCATAATGGTGGTGCAAGTCTAATTGGTTCCCAACATGTGTCAGTGTGTATACTCCTCAAGCCATAGAAAAGATGCATTATGGGACTAATTTTTTTTAAATGTTAATGGGTATTGGACATTTGCCAGGCACCCAGCTGTGCACAAAACATTGAGCTGGTAAATAGCTCTTGATCTGTTTAGAAACAAATTATAATGGTTGTTAGGATTCCACATGACTGAAGGCATGGTAACCACCACCAGTAAACAGACTGACCCTATTAATGGTATGGCGGAGGGGTGGCTTGCATTCACAGTCAAAACAAGAGGCATAAAATTAACCAAGAAATTATTTTAGGGCATTCAAAGAGTGGGGGAACAATTCAGCTTTCGTTACAGCCACTGAAGGCAGCGGAGATTTCCTTCCTTCCCTTCCCTTTTGCCTGGCATGGGGTCAGGAAGAATATGTTGCCGCCACTCACCCGGTTTTAATTTTAAAGCTGACTTTCGCATGAACAAGTTCACCTGCTCTTATCAGGGCTCATCTTTCCTGCCGTATATCAGAAGCAGGTTTGACAGGATCAACAAGCTGGAATTTCACTTTGCCGGAGCGCCGGTTCATTTTAACAGGGAAACGGCGAAGATCTGCATTGCAAACTACACGGCAATATGACATAATTCGCTAACTGAAGATACTTGGTCAATAGACAGCATTCCCTAGATTCCTCTCACCTTGCAAAACAACAACACATGAATTGAATGGATTGCAATAATCTTCTTTACTGCTGGAAACCACGCTGGCAGGAGCCCCATTGGCCACAGTCCTAGAAAGCTAGATAGAGGCATATGCGGGGTGGAAGTTGACATTGAACGTTCTGCTGCAGCTGCTCATCCTATATATACCAGTGGCACATTCACTCTCCGAGTGTGGATCCCTTGGCAGTCCAACTGCGATGTCCACACACAAGTGGGAGGTATCAGCAGGCTTGGGGGAACCCCCGGGTT
The DNA here is from genome assembly GCF_965207765.1 of Zootoca vivipara. Lineage (NCBI taxonomy): Eukaryota > Metazoa > Chordata > Lepidosauria > Squamata > Lacertidae > Zootoca > Zootoca vivipara. The sequence goes on along the minus strand of NC_142590.1, from coordinate 21,653,921 downwards.
TTCCAGAAGATATACAAAGCCACCTTTGGGGGAGGGGAGGGGGAATCTGAACCTGGTTCTCCCTGATCCTAGCCCAGCACTCTAACCACTACAGCACACTGGCTTTCAAGAAAGTGACTGGTGCAGCATACTTGTGCAGGGACTCTGCAGGAGCTCTGGATTGAGGACGATGAAGGCACATACTGTACACCTTCTTTCTTCGTTGGCGATCACTCGAAGCCGAGTAAGATTGTCTTCCATAAACACAGTTTTAACAATGAGTCCGTAAGTGACTGTGGAGGCCAGTTCTGGATCCACACGTCCTTCCACAGTGGGGACAACAGCCAAGCATGCCTTCCTCTTAGCACGTTTCTCCCTTGCGTCCTCAAAGCCCATACCACCTTTGGTAAAGGCTGTTCTCCAATTGGAGCGCTCGCAGGCCAGTGTTTCCCAATTGTTGGTGTTTATACTACTTTTTTTTTTTTTAGATTTGCCTTGAGACTGTCTTTAAACCTTTTTTGTTGACCACCATTCATGTGTGCTGTTAAAAATACAGTGCTGGGTGCGGGGATTAAAGGACCTTATGGGACAGGAGAACCCTTAAAATAGCACAGGAAGTTGTTTTATACTTAGGGGTCCATCTGACGCAGTATTGTTTACACTGGGTTTTCATTAGGGTTTGAGACCTTCCGCCTAGAAAGGTATCATGGAGCTATGGCCGTTCTCCATCATCATACAGACTATTCTTTTCTGGCTGAAAAATTCTGGTCGGAGGCTTTGCAACACTTCACACCATTATGAGCACATTCACACCCCACTCAAACACACATTCTTGACTTCAGTAGAACTTGCTTCCAAATAAATGTCCTTGGAATCGACGGCGCTGGCACTGACATTAATGGGACAACCTCCATACCGTGCCAGGGAGACCACTTTGACACAAAGAGTGGTAGGGAGGGAGAGGGAGTTCTCTTCCCACTCTTTAAACCCCTAATATTCTGGCTTTCCTTTTCAGCCAAAGTTATCTACACGGCCACGGAGCTAACTTGACGGCAGCTTTTCAGATGAGTCACCCAGCTCCCGCTTTTCCTTTATTAAAATAATACAAAAGAAAAGGGCTTTTGCCTCTCCACTCCCTGAATGAACGTGGAGGTGAAGGCTTGCATCAGAAGTGTAAACACTGACACTGAAATGAGAACTATAATAAAAGCAGGGGGGGGGGAGTATTTCATGTCAAGGACAGCGTGCTACATTTTCAGAGCAACCTGTAGCAATCAGTTTTGAACATCTTTCCATCATAGATCATTCTGTCTCTCCTCTTTGCTTGACCTGTAGTCAAGAATTCACAATGTCAAGCTAAGCGGGGGGGGGGGGAGTTTTTAAGAGCAAAGGCAGCAGCATAGCGGCAAGGAAGCTTACCAGCATAATTCAGGTGTGGGGGACCCATTCATATTTTGCTAGCACTAATTATAATTTCAGTGCTAGCAGAAACATTCCACTCTGAAGTTTGCATTCATTTAAAAGCAGTTTTTGCAACTCAAAATATCCAGTGCTGGTAGGTAACGGTCACTCTTCTGCTTTTACCAGCATAGGGGCATCTCCCTATGTAATGATCTCAATAAAGGCTCCGGGAAATAAATTTCACCTTTTTGCCAAACATGAGCATTTGTTTCTTATTGGCAAGTTGTATCTCATTACAAGCTATGGGATACACAAGGGTCTGGATTCCATTTGGGTGCCCCAGGGATTTAGTGTTGTGTCCAGCTCACCATTAAAATTGTAATAAAATAAAAGCAGGGAGGTTATTCGCACACACAGAATTGGGTTTATTTTAGGAACACGGGTGGCGCTGTGAGTTAAACCACAGAGCCTAGGGCTGGCTGATTAGAAGGTCAGCAGTTCGAATCCCCGCGACGGGGTGAGCTCCTGTTGCTTGGTCTCAGCTCCTGCCAACCTAGCAGTTCGAAAGCACATCAAAGTGCAAGTAGATAAATAGGTATCGCTATAGCAGGAAGGTAAACGGTGTTTCTGTGTGCTGCTCTGGTTCGCCAGAAGCGGCTTTGTCATGCTGGCCACGTGACCTGGAAGCTGTATGCCAGCTCCCTCGGCCAATAACGCGAGATGAGCGCCGCAATGCCAGAGTCGGTCACGACTGGACCTAATGGTCAGGGGTCCCTTTACCTTTTTAAGTTTGTCAATCAATTCCTTCTCACAGGGAACTTTGGAAGTTGTAGCCCTGTGAGGGGAAGAAGGGTCTCCTAGCTACTCCCAACAGCCTGAACAAACTACGGCTTTCAATGTATTGTGAGAATGTGGCCCAGCTCAAAGCAATGGCTGTAATCCAGTGAATTTCAGAACTTGGACATGAAAAGCACTAAAGATCTGGTAATTTCTCAAGTCAATTTGTGTCCCTGGTCTAGGGCACATAATGGCACTCCTGAGTGGGCTTCCACATTTGACCTCTGAGCCTGAGGTTAACCCATCCTTCTGCAGCAGCTATTCTGTTAAGCGAATGCAACAAGTCTGTGCTTTCATTCTGCGCCGATCACAAAATCAGGGATTCATGGAGAGAGATCAAAAGACAGTGTACCTAAGAACATACAAAGAACCCAGCTGGATGAGGCCAAAGGCCCATCCAGTACAGTACAGTACTGTATTCTGCTCTCATAGTGACTAACCAGATGCTTGTTTGGGACACACAGAAGGAGGACATGAGCAAAATAGCACTTTCCCACTTGCGATCCTCAGCAACAGGTGTTTCAAATAGTAGAGGCAGTGCAACAACCTTCTTGATTGCTAGCTTTTTCTTCCATGAATTTCCCCAATTCTCTTTCAAAACCACTTACGTTGGTGGCCAGCAGTACATCTGCTGTAACCATGGGCTGTGCAAAGAAATGCTTCTTTTTGCCTGCCCTCTTATCTCCCAAAATTCAGCTTCATTGCATGACCCAGGGTTCTAGTGTTACGACAGAGGGAGAACAACTACTCTCCATCCACCTTCTCCACACAAACACAATTCCACCTCCCTCACTTGCAACTTCCTCAGGGTCCCCTTACATATTAAGAATCATGCATTTGTCGATAAGCCAAGGCACCGTCAACATGCTATCGCCACACTTCACATAAACGAAGTACATTCCCCATGTGCTATAGGCTCCCACACATTCTGCAGATGCATAGGAAGTACACCTGTTCCACCATCAATGGGGGAGAAGTGTGACTCATCCAACAGCTTGTGCCTGCCCGATCGCAGGTGAACAATGCAGTTGCCATGGCAACCGGCTTAAGAGTGCAGGAAGCCTCGTTCTAACAAAGTTATATTAGGAAGTAAAGGCAGAGAAATTAATATATCCAGCCACAATGGCATTTGGTAAAAAAAAAATGTTTTTGATGCACAGGTTCTGCAAATAGCAGTGGATTTCTAGTGACCAGAAGTCAAACTTTCCACTAAAAGCATTGGCAGTTGCAAATAACAGGTTTGGGACTGAATTAGCCAAATTCAAAATTGAGTATCTAGTAAATAGTACACCCAAAACCAACCACGATGAATGATCCAATGCTCCCTAGGTGCTGATCCTACCCCCATCCTGAATCATCACTTCAATGCAAGGAAAGTCTTTGTCAGACTGGTGCCCGCTAGGCATAATTGGGACTTCAGCCCCTAACCGCTCCAGACAGCATGGTCAGTGGTCAGGGTGATGAGAGGAATAGCACAGCAGTATCAGGAGGTGAAGGCCTTCCAAGCATATATCACATAAGGGTTAATTTGCTTGCAATAGGATGGTTTCATTCAACCCAAAAGAGGCCCACGCCACATAACAAAACGGAAAGAAAGAAATATCAGTGGGCCCCAAACCCAGGTATATTATTGTTGTCGCCATTATTAAAGAGAAATGCTTTTGCATGCATTTCAAGGCAATTTACAAATATACCATAAAGTAGCTAAAAGTAGCTTTAAAAATGGCAGAAAAACCAATGTTTTTAAACAATGCAAAATAAACACCTCTGTCCTGAACCCCTGGCCTACCTTGCAGCAAGTCAAGTCCAAAATTCAAAGCTGGGGTACGGGGCGGGGGTTCAATCCACACAAGCAAAGTCCAATGGTTAGGAAATGCAGTCTAGGGTCAATCCAAGTAGCCAGGTCTGAAGTCCAGCAGTCAGGATACAGTGCAGAGTCAAACCTGAAGCACAATCCAGGAACAGCCAAGTCAAGGTCTAGGGACGTGGGCAGTTGAACAAACACAGCCCTTTAGCTTTGCTTCCCTTTGCTGCTTTGCCTGCTGATTGCAGCACCTGGGCTTGATGAGGCAGGTGACTCTCACCTGTTCTCAGCCTGCTCCAGCTGAGGAATCACATCCCTCCTCCCAGAGCTAGCGAGCTCCACCTGGCCAGCTAGGGAGATGGGCTATGGGGCCTTGCCTCCTAGAGCACCCCTCCTGCTTCTCTCTATGCCTCTGCTCTGGTTCCTGTGCACTGGCCCCCAACCCCTTTGCCACCCTCCTCTGACAGTTTCCTCTCTGCTCCAGTCAGTCATTCGCACTTTAAAATGAAAAAAACAAAAAACAAAAAAATCCATTTTTGTTTTGTTTCATAATGGAAGAAAAACTCCGGCAATTAATTTCCCAGTTCTGGGTGCATTGACAAATACCTATCCTTGGGGTGCTGAGTTCAATGGGTGTTTACTTCCATGATGTAGCAGCTATATGCATTGTTATTAGCCCCATTAAAAGCAGCACCGTTTAGTCTGTATGAAGATATTCTACATCGCAGAGCATGAGAGAATTGGGTGTCCGGGTTAATAAGATCCTTCACATGCATCTCATTAAACAATAGCAGCAATGAGCCTAAATCTTGCATGTACATTAATTTGGATTAGGTTCAATTTATGAAAGGCGAAGAGATAAGGCGTTCTTTTTGCAAGGTGCAGAATTCTCTGCTGATGAGACACAGTGGCCCGGCCCAGTCCTTCCTTGAGAATATATAGCAGGGATGGGGAGTGTCTGGCCTGTGGGCAGAATTAGGCTTAGCCTAGGTACCAACTTGGCCCACCAGGCTGTTTCTACAAAACCACACACCCCACGAAACATCAGTCATGGAGCAAGTAGAAGCACAGCTGTCAGAGCCTTAAGCTGTGTTTTCAATTGGTCATTGCCAAGCCTGCTGGGATCAATGGCCCTGGGTCGTTTCCCACTGGGAGCTCTAAAGTGCATCCCTGCTGGGCTTGAAGCCAGCACCTATCACAAAGGGGGAAAGGGTCGTCTAATGCCATGGTTCTCTACCCGACCCAAGCTAAGTCAGTCTCACTGTGGTCCCATATAGGTGCTTTGCGTGTTAGGGGAGGGGGTACACATTATGGTCCTTCTGTGGTGGTTTGTCCACCTTTGGTCCCCATCCCGAACTCAACTCTCATCTGTGGCTCCTAGAAGCTGTCAGAGAGAGACGGTGCGGTGTAGTGGTTAAGAGTGGTGGACTCGTAATCTGGGGAACCGGGTTCTATTCCCCGCTCCTCCACATGCAGCTGCTGGGTGACCTTGAGCTAGTCATACTTCTCTGAAGTCTCTCAGCCTCACTCACCTCACAGAGTGTTTGTTGTGGGGGAGGAAGGGAAAGGAGATTGTTGGGCGCTTTGAGACTCCTTGGGGTAGTGATGAAGCGGGATATCAAATCCAGACTCTTCTCTTCTTCTTCAGCATGTGACAGCAGCCACACCCTGAGAATGGCTTTGACTGGTCGGCTAAACCAGGTGAGGGTAGCCGATGGGTCTCAAACCCTCAATGAGTTAGAGACTTTCCCTGCATGCGAAGACAATCTCTAGGATGAGGACAATAGTGAATCCAATGGTCAATAAGGCAGTTTCCTGCACATGCTATAGGAGGAAGTAAGGGGCAGATGGGGCTCGACAAGGTAGCTCAGAAGGAAAACTCTGATCCTAAACCTCTGCTGCTTTGTGGGATATTTTCAGGAGAAAATCTAAGGAGTAAACCCTGCACAAATCCAGAGCGGAGTCCCTAAGATGGTTGGGTGGTGCCTTGTATTCCTCCTTCTGCCAACTCCTGCAGCCAAGCAGGTCCCAAACATATTGTTCTGTGTTCTTTTGGGCTTAAACATCATTAACTCTTTGCAGGATCATGCCCATTCAGAGTTGGGGAAGGCCCCTTTAATTACCGGTAATATACCTTAAATGCTGTCAGTCAAAGAAAAGAAAAGCTGTTGGGACAGGATAGGGATTTCCTGTCCCCTGGCTGTCAATAATTAATACATTATTTACACTATCACACTCCTGCTTACCAACTTTCAAGATTCCATTTACACTCTGATCCCTCGCTCAGTAGCCAATTTAACGTCAGGCTGACCTTTTCCTGCTTATCAGATAAGAAAAGAATATCATCAAAAATGTGCATTTATTATGGCAACTATATTCAGAGCTATCTTCTTTTAAAAAGGCATTTTAAAAGAATATTTTTAAAGGAATCTATCAACAGCTAGCAACTCTATACCCTCCAACATTTATCTGATGAAAATAGGGGTGTCGTATTCAGTAGTAGCAGTAATAATAATAATAATAATAATAATAATAATAATAATAATAATACATTTATTAATTAAACCCCACCAATCTGGCTGGGATGCCCCAGCCATTCTGGGAAGCTTCCAACATATAAATAATAATAAAAAAATATTTTTAAAAACTTCCTTATGCAGGGCTGCCTTCAGATGTCTTCCAAAGATTGTATAGTTACTTATCTCCTTGGCTCAGGAGTCAAATAATCCCATACCCTCTAACATTTCTCTGATGAAAATAGAGACGTCCTAAGGAAAAGCGGGACATTCGGGGATCAAATCAGAAACCAAGGATGGCTTATGTCAGGGGTCAGCAAACTTTTTCAGCAGGGGGCTGGTCCACTGTCCCTCAGACCTTGTAGGGAGCTGGAATATATTTTGAAAAAAAATATGAACGAATTCCTATGCCCCACAAATAACCCAGAGGTGCATTTTAAATAAAAGGACACATTCTACTCATGTAAAAACATCCCGGACTGTCCACGGGCCAGATTTAGAAGGTGATTGGGCCGCATCCGGCCGCCGGGCCCTAGTTTGGGAACCCTGGTTTTATGTAAATCCAGGACTGTCCCTGGAAAATAGGGACACTTGGAAGGATTGCAACTCGGCATTGCTATGTTGGAGACGACAGTGTTTACACAACACACGAAGCTCTGTTAAAGAAAAAGTCTTGCTTATTAAAGGAACTGGCAGTGAATTCAGAGTTGCCATACCACTAAACCAGTCATACAACAGGAAATCTGATGAAATAATCCCAAACGCACTTCAGTTGAAGCTGAAGCACATTAAAAAATGTTTGAAATATCTATTTCATCAGGCTCCAAATTAGTTATGGACTCCCAGAAGAAACATCATTGCGTGTTTATAATATGCCACAGAGATGTCATTTCATACAAAGTGTTCAATAAGGTCTGCGTCTCCTTTTTTTTTTTTTTTTTTTTTTGCTCTCCCTGTGAAAACTGTGTATCATTATGAAGGCATCCAAAACATCAGAGCAGATGTAGGTTTCTGGGACCCCATGTGTTGTGAGACTCCACTGCTCACCAATCCTGGGCAGCATGACCAATGGCCAGGGATGATGGACATTGTAGCTCAACAAAGGTCTGGCGTTCCTCTAGAGCAACGACTGACATGGTAAGAATTCAGAAGAGAGACGGCTAACAGGAAACGAGGCCTGTGGCTTTTCAGAGATTTCATTGGGAGTCTACTAGTAGTAACAGAATGGCACTGGGCTGTGGGCAAAGTAGAATATCTCTGCTCCACAGCACAAAATCCCACTAGAAAGAAAAAGGGAGAATCTGCCTGCATTTAGAAAGCTAGGCTGAGCATTTCTCCCTTGGCATGCTTGTTTTCTGTGTGCATATATCGTACATATACATAGTACTGAATTTAAGTAGTGCAGCCCAGAAAATCAATTGCTACTTGATAGTATAAACAGGCCCTTAGGTTGCCGTGGGGGGTCCCTTCTGAATCGGCATGTATTCAGAAATAAGCCCTACTGACTTGTGAATGTTTGTGGGTGAGCAGATTTACCAATTAAAACCTCCGAACATTGTTTAAAAAGATTCACCGGAAAGGAAGAGCAAAGACAATTAGAGCTAGCAGGATGTGGCTGACTTCTCATGATAAATATAATGCCGTTGGGAGTGACTGTCTTTCTAGTTTTTTGTTTTGCCATGCTCTCCATGGCAGCCATTTTGTGTTATGCCACATAACACAACCCTCCCCAGCAAATATTTTGTGAGTGGCGCTCCGAGCGCTCACCCCAAATTTGAAATGTGCCCTGTGGACAGAAAAGGTAGGCAGATCCTCTTTTGAGTATATGGAATATCAACACAATATATATTTTTATATAGTTCAATTTGTTGTATTTAATGGTGATATGTTACCTAGCAACCCTGAACGACGATTCACTAGTTACGTGAATAGTTTGCCCATCTAGTGAATCAGCATTTGTGGTTATTAATGAATGTATCTGCCTCATCCAACCTCCTTTAATGGAATGCAGAATGAATATCTTGCCCGTCTCGAGGAATTACGAATCAACATAGTATCAAATAAACATTATTTACATCTACTAAAATTAAGAGCAGAAATTATCGAACATTAGCATAATTCAAACAAAATTCCCCTATTACAATAATTAATGACTCATTTAATACTACTTGAATGACTACTTCTTTGCTTTCATTTTGGCAAACTTATTATTAGCATGTTTACTCAGAAATAGCTCAGTCGGTAGAGCATGAGACTCTTAATCTCAAGGTCGTGGGTTCAAGCCCCACACTGGGCAAAATATTCCTACTTTGCAGCGGGTTGGACTAGATAACCACATCATGGTCCCTTCCAACTCTACAACTCTATGATTAAGAAATTAGAAAGGACTCAGACATACAGCCTAGCTGTGTCCCCCTGCCAAATACAACACTATATAGCACACTAAGAAAAAATATGCTGAAGATCTGAATGGGTATGTTTTTAGATGGGAAAGAATGGGTTATTTCTGGAAGGAGACAAGAGGTGAATGCTCATGGTTTTACTGGGAGAGTGACTGATTGCTTTGACTGCTACAGAACAGGTTTGCTGATACTTTAATATGAGCCTATTACAGCAAGCTCCCGTTTTCAGACACATTTTCTGCAGCTGGTACATGCAAGTATCGGAAGCCCCCAAAAGGAAACCTCTATGTTTCAAAACTGGATTGGGCCTCAGAAGCCCTCCTTAACACTTGTTGCCGATATGTTTGCAGAAGACAGCCTCAAGGTAAGAGCCTGTGATTTGTCACCTTTTCCTTCTAGCGGGACCATTAAGTTCTGATGATAACCTTTCTTCTCAACTGACAGGCTGCAGCAGTTTTGTCAGACTAAATGTTATGCACAAATAAGTTGCTAATGACAGATCTAAAGAGGCCAGAGCGGTCCAAGTTCTTTCATTCTCCCTGATTATAAAGATATTTGCATAATGTATGAATTCAAACATTATTGCTGTTAAATAATGCACAAATATTCTCCCATGCTGCAATACATACTCTTTCCTCTTCATGGATCATTTTGCGTGTATCATTCAGTTGGTGTGTGTGTGTGTGTTGTTTTTTTTACCACCTATTTAAAAATGTTAGAACTCCACATTGATAACCATTTGGCTGGGAGAGGTCTCATCACCCCAAAGCTGGCTAACTCTCCAAACTGTAAATGATGTATACATTATTAAACGAGCCGTGTTGCCCTCTTTTCAGAATGCATTACCATCAAAATGCAAAACTTAGCATTCCAAAAATGTCAGTGCGGAATGCAGGTTCATCCCAGAACACTTCATTATCGGCCAAGACTTGGTTGGAGAGAATCTAACATTTTCATAGCCAAATAAACTTCCCCACATACCAATACCGGCGGGGGGGGGGGGGAGGCTGCTTTGTGTTTACACGGACAAATACATTCTTCTGAAGGCTGCTGGAATGAGTCCACATCAGAAGCAGTGGGCATCACCCGCTTCCCACTGACCCGAACATTGATTGCCTTTCCCGTCGTTACTGTGTTCTTATTCCATTTTCTCCCATTTAAAATATATCCCAATTAAGAGTGAAAAGTCCGGACCATTTCCATAGCGAAGCTAGAAAACGGGTCCCCGTGGCAGCATGGCAGCAGTTCCTGGCACACAAATTATGCAGACGCAATTCCGCACAGCTGAGCTTCCAGCCAAAGAAGCTGGGGAAGGGGCCACAGCTCAGAGACAGAGCACATGCATTGCATGCTAAAGTTCCCAGGTTCGACCCCCCCCCCCCAGCATCTCCAAGTACGGTTGGGAAGGAGGGTCTCTGCCAATTAGTGTTGACAGTACTCAGCTGGTTGGACCAACGGTGTGACTCAGTCTAAGGAAGTTTCCTGTGTTCCTATATGGGGGGAATGGAGTGAAATTAGTGAGGGCTAACCTCTTGGAATTCCGCCACCATGTCCCAAAACAGAGTGAGTCAACCTGCTCTGGGACAGTTTGCCCCCACCATTTTGATTTCCCAAAGGCTGCCACAAGTTGCCGTTGTGCCCAGTCAAAACCTCCCGGACATGGTTTGAGCTAGAAGCAACAATTAAAATGGGCTGCTCATTTCCTGATGAACCCCCATGTCAGGACTCTAATGTCAGGACTCAAGCCAGCTGTGAGGCATGAGCAGGTAATTGGAGGATTCTCTGCCTGCACATCATTACCCAACTCAAAAGAGAGAAACCAGCCATATCACACCAACCAAGGAAGCCTCCTCTCAACAATAGTTAAGAGTGGGTCAGTTGGTACATTTCTGATCTCTCAAAAATGTATTTAGGTCAGGAACATTTACAGCAGTACCTTGGTATTCAAACACCTTGGTTCCCAAATGCCGAAAACCTGGAAGTAAGTGTTCCGGTTTTTGAACATTTTTCGGTAGCTGAACATTCGATGTGGCTGTCAGCTATTGTTTCCGGGGCGCCTGCACCAATCAGAACCTGTGCCTTGGTTTTTGAACATTTCAGAAGCCAAGCGGACTTCCGGAACGGATTAAGTTTGGTGCTTTTATTTTTGCTATTTATTTTTTGAGGCTTTTTCAGTTACCGTAATTTGTTTTTGTGACTGTGTGGAACCCAGTTCAACTACTGATTGATTGTGTGACTGTGGAAATGGATTGTTGTTGTTGTTTAGTCGTTTAGTCGTGTCCGACTCTTCGTGACCCCATGGACCATAGCACGCCAGGCACTCCTGTCTTGCACTGCCTCCCGCAGTTTGGTCAAACTCATGTTCGTAGCTTCGAGAACACTGTCCAACCATCTCGTCCTCTGTCGTCCCCTTCTCCTAGTGCCCTCAATCTTTCCCAACATCAGGGTCTTTTCCAAGGATTCTTCTCTTCTCATAAGGTGGCCAAAGTGGAAATGGATAAAAGCCCCCAATTCAAACAATGACTATCATCAATGCAGGTAAGAACAAGAATTTTTTAAATCATCTACAATACTGCCTTATTTATTTTATAGTACAGTACATTGATTATTGCTTTCATTTTATGGGTCAATGGTCTTGTGAGATAGTAAAATTCATGTTAAATTGCTGTTTTAGGGGTTGGTTTTAAAAGTCTGGAATGGATTAATCCATTTTGCATTACTTTCTATAGGAAAGTGTGACTTGGTTTTGGAACACTTTGGTTTTGGAACAGACTTCCGGAACAGATTAAGTTTGAGAACCAAGGTACCACTGTACTAGTCTAAAAGAGAGGTGGTCGTGTTGGCTGCAGAAAACCACATTTGTCATAATGAATGTATTAGCCTGCTAGAAGGAAAAGGCAGCAGACCCATAAGGCCACCCTTTCCTTCCTTCCCTGTTCATGGCAAAGCCAACAAGGTGATAGTCGACAGCCTTGGAAATGATCAGCCCTTCACTAGTAAGCCCATAATACTACAGACGTAATATACATTTTTTTAATAGAGTGGTACCTTGGTTTACAAACCTAATCCGTTCCGGAAATCCGTTCTTAAACCAAAGCATTCTTAAACCAAGGTGTCCTTTCCCATAGCAGCGGGGGACTCAGTTTACAAACGGAACACACTCAACAGGAAGCGGAACATCTTCTGCTTCCAAGGCAAAGTTCACAAACCCAAACACCTACGGTGGTACCTCGGTTTAAGTACACAGTTTGTTCTGGAAGTCTGTACTTAACCTGAAGCGTACTTAACCTGAAGCGAGCTTTCCCATTGAAAGTAATGGAAAGTGGATTAATCCGTTCCAGACGGTCCGCGGCGTACTTAAACTGAAGCGTACTTAACCTGAAGCAAACTTTCCCATTGAAAGTAATGGAAAGTGGATTACAGTGGTGCCTTGCTTAACGAATGCCCTGCTTAACGAAATTTTCGCTTAACGGAGGGTTTTTTCTAGCGGAGGTTGCCTCGCTAGACGAATTCGTTTTATGAAAAATTCGTCTAGCGAATCGCGGTTTACCATAGGAATGCATTGAAATTCAATTAATGCGTTCCTATGGGCAAAAAAAAAAAAATTCAAAAAAAATTTCAATGCATTCCTATGGGATTCGCTAGACGAATTTTTCGTTATAAGAAAAGACCCGTGGAACAAATTAAATTTGTCTAGCAAGGCACCACTGTAATCTGTTCCAGATGGGTCCGCAGAGTACTCAACCTGAAGCGTACTTAACCTGAAGTACGAATGTAATTGGTTCTGGAAGTCCGTACTTAACCTGAAGCGAACTTTCCCATTGAAAGTAATGGAAAGTGGATTATTCCATTCCAGACGGGTCCGCGGAGTACTTAAACTGAAAGTACTCAAACCAAAGCGTACTTAAACCGAGGTATGACTGTACTTCTGGGTTTGCACCGTTCTTAATCCAAGTTGTTCATAAACTAAGCTGTTCTTAAACCAAGGTACCACTGTATTATGATCTTTTTGAATAAACTGTTGCGAATGCCTCATCTTTATGGGGCTTGCAGTACTTCCAAGCTGAAACAATTTCCCTTTATAACCGCAGGCGTCCAAGATTTAAAGATTTAAATATTGACTGAAGTCATCCTCCGCTGATGGGCTGCCTTTCTCTCTCTCTACAAAGCATCCTCTTCGCCTGGGTCACATGAGTGTCTTGTCCTTTGAATTATTTTTTACTTACCGTGTAGCTACAACTAAATTTTGCATTCAGATCCAAAGTCGCCGGATTCTCAAGCTTAAGTCAATTTTCTATTTGCTTTGGATATGAAAGAATAAAGTCTCCAGCGCACATCATCTTTATGATTTGCCATTCTAATGCTAAAAGGTGCCTCTTCTATGTGCACTCCTAAGGTTACTTTCCCTATATACACTCTCGCTCATATACATGCATGTAGAGAGAGCCCATTTACTCTGTCAAATGGATTTTCTGTCATTTCCCTTCCCTCTCTCCTACTTACTGTTGTTGATAGCAAAGCGAATACATTCATGAAAACCTAATAAACTGATACAACGGTGAGAAAGGCCGCGTTCCCCCCACCTTGCATAAAGTGATTCTGCATATCCTGCAGAACGTTCCAAAATGGATCAGATCAACCTTAAACAGTCAATTGTGAATTGTATGTGCTGCAAATTGTATATATTTGGGGAAATCAGGAAAGCAAAATAGACTATGAGATTTTATCAGGTACGTAGTGGTGTTTTTTTTGGGGGGGGGTGTAGAGAAATCCTCTGGTAAACAAACGCAGGCTACATGGCAAATTAAATTATACAATTTAAAACAGCAAAATGGCTGCCGAGGTGGCATGTTTTTATAGTCTCAAGTATCCTCGCATATTTGCAAACTGAAATACTGTCTCCTTTAGACAGTATTATGTAGTTCAGCTACATAACTTTTTAAAATATATACATTTTTAATGAAAATGCAGTAAAAAGGCTACAGACAATTTGAATTTAAAGTACTACAGAACTTTAAATGGAGGAGGTTAAAATTATTTGGCATGAGAGCAGCAATCACTCTAGGTCATTTCGCCTAGCAGGCTAGATCTTCATCTCCCCGCATCCCTATTGGCCAGCTTGGACAAGAGGTCAGAGCCCCCCATGGTTCCATCATTTGGCAACATAATTGCCTGCAGAACATCCCAGGGTCGATCCCTTACATCTCTTGTAACATACCCCTCAATCGTCCCAATTTGAGTGAGACATCTCTGAATTAAAGAAGACATCCCAGCTTCTGATTAGATCCTGGAATGTCCCATTTTTATTTTATTTTTTGTCTGGCACTCTGGGGCGAGTGAGCTGGCTCACGCCATAGCGGCAGACCAAAAGACACTCATTTTTTGTTGTTGCTCTCACTTGAGTCAGCTGGCTCCCATGAGAGCTCGCAACCAAAAACAATAATCCTGATCATAGAATCAAAGAACTGTAGAGTTGGAAGGGACCCCAAGGGTAATCGAGTCCAACCCCACTGCAATGCAGGAATTTCAACCACTGCATCCATGACAGATGGCCACCCACATTTCTGAAAGCTCCGACAGTCTCTACCAACCATGCCTAATTTCTCCAAAGGAACACAGACCCTGGTTGAGTGCACAGAACCCATGGACTCTTGCCACAACCTGGCAGAGACACCTATCTTCTGTAACCATACATAACCAAGAAAACAGACCATTATTACACATGTGGCATGAGGAGTTTTAACCTTGTTTCCCAACCACTGGGATCCGCTTTTAGGCCTAGAGTGAGCAAAGCTTGTGGCATAGACCGAGCCACTCTGCGTTTTTGGGAGCCTCTATCTCTCTCCTGAGTCCCTCACTTCGATCCCTGCCTTTAATTGTGATAAGAAGTGACAGCAGTTGGGTAAAACAATCTGAACTTGAGCTGAAGAGTTCATAAACCCTTTGACACTTCAATAAACCAAAAGGCAATATAAAGCTTCTCAAAAATGTATCCGTTTCCATTTGAAGGGGCCTCAGAGGGTGGAACAAACTCCCCATTTGAAAGACTTCATAATATTTTTAACCCTTCTTTCATACATTTTTAATTAAAAGAAAATACTAAATTCTACATAGAGAATTTTCTCCATATATATATGTATATATATTTCAATGACTGCTATCCCAACAGAGCTTTATGCCTGCTGCTTGAACATCTGTAAATCAATATGTAATGTTTTGAAAAAAATGAAACCTTAATTAACCATCTCCTTTATGTTGAGCAAAAGCAGGCCCCCTTTCTTGTAATGGATTGAGTGCTACTTTACTAACCATAGCTTTTCATCATGTAGGTCAGATCAGAAGTTTTTTCTACCAGTGTTGTATATTTGATGTCCTAATTCACAGATCCATAGATCAGGATATGCAACTAAATATTATCTCGATGAGGACGACCATTCTTTAATCATGTTCTATCTTTCAGCTCTCACAATTGTCACTGACAGAATGGACTAGACTGTAGTTCTATTTAATTTTCAGGCTTAAAATGTGAATCTTGAAGCTCCAGGCTGCAAGCAACTAATTGCCAGAGAGCAAAATGTTTTGCAAAACTTGGAAGCCAAATAGCTTGCAGGGTGGGGGGGCCAAGACCTACATGTACCAATGTCAGGAAAGAGCTTGTTTTCACTGCCTCATTCTGATCACAATCTCGCCTTCACTCATACACACCCATTAGTGTTTAACTGAGAGGTGTCGGGGCTCACATTTGCTTGAAAGCCATAGCCTCTGACCTGAAGGTCTTCTCTGGTTAATGCAAACCCATTTGATCTCCACTGTCAAGAGGCAGTGTGCTTCTAAACACCAGTTGCTTTGAAGTTCAGGTAACAGAGAGTGTTGTTGCATTCGGGTTCTGCTTGCGGGCTTCCTGCCAGCATCTAGTTGTTGAGGTAAGGGTAGCAAAATCGCAGCTAAGAAGCTCAAATCATATACATGACTGACACCCTTCTTTGGAAATTAAACCAATGTCTAGACTTTAACATTCAAAAACTTTACTTGCAGAAACCTAGAGTTATAGATGAATCAAAACATGATATTTGCAGTCACATGCTTCTCCAAGCATGGGTTTGCAGTCTCTTCTTCTAACTTCCAAACAACTGTATTTTCCTCTTTTTCCAGAGCCTTCTGTATCTCTTTTAGGCCATGCCTTGCAGCTCCTAGGAGAGATTTCCACTTTTACCTTTTTCTGCAGTCTTGCTCTCTTTCTTTCAAGTAGAGAGGAAGCACTCCAACACTCTATTGAAATTAGCAGTGTTCACAGTGGATTCTAAAACGCAGTCATCTTGCTTCACATAAAATGGAGTCTCTCCTTCACGAGATACCTCCTATGTGAGCCAACATTAGCCATTCACATGAGAACTACTAGAGAACTCTCTAGCATTCAGTTACCAACCAGTAAAAATTAAAACACATAGTAATGCATGCAAGCACTTACAACTTCAGTGAATTAAATAACTACACTAGTTGGCTACTGTGAGAACAGGATGCTGGTCTAGATGAGTCATGCTTACATTTCACACTCTTAGAGGAAGAACTGGGCTTTCGCACTACTCCACAGAGAGAAGCATCTTGACTTAATGACAGATTGAGGAGGTGTATTCAATGATAAAGCCAGGGTTCCTTTCAAGCTGATTCCGACCTACTTCTAATCTGCACCATATATGTGTCCCAGAAGTCAAGCTGGGAATGTGCCTGATGTCTATCCTTTCAGCAGTCTTGCTCCCCTTCGCAGTACAGCTTTCTGTCATTGTTGAACTCCACTGCAGAGCCCTTGCCATAACCCTCTCCTCTCTTTTTCCAGCGTTAATTTTATTAAAATGACTTCCTTTCTATTATACAGCAGAGAAGCTGTGTGCCTTAATTGACTTCAAATTGTGCTATTTCAGTTTAAAGCCCATCAGAATATAAGTCCCCGTTTCCTCACATCAGTCAGGCTATTTCCTCATCTCCATGACCTGAATGGCTAAGATTTGCTAGCTCCATTTATCCACGAACCGAACAAACCAGAGGAGCTAATTGTGTGGCAATATGCCCTCCTTCCCCAGAATAAAGACTCATGACACCGGAATAAGATTTAATAAATTGGGTGGTTAAGGCCACAACTTTATTAATCCATGTAAAGCGGAATTGGCTTAGGCGTTGGAACCTAACGGACTATATCCGACTCCAACCCGTGTGTTGAAGTCTATGAGAAGTTAACCACCAGCGAGGAGCCCCGCGACGTAAATCTACTAGAGCTCCCCCTGTGGCCACCGAAGGGGCGTGCCTTACGGCCCAGGCAACTCCAGGCTCAGGACCAAGCCTCGCCCCCGGAATCCTTTAACGGAATTACTTCTCCAAATTAGGGCAGCTGATGACGTGACTTGCCCCTCCTCCATCTGATTGTTAAGTAAATTTCCAACGCCTAACCGCCTAACCTAAGTTGTGACGACATGCTACGAGGTAGGCGAAAAACCCATCATGGCTACTCCAGTATGGGAAAAATCCTACCCAGCCCCCTGGCCAGCCAGGGCAACCAACTGACGTCCATAGCAGCGTCCCCTTTCCTCTTTTTAAGGGGTGGGCGGGTGGGTGAATCGTTCGCTCCGGCGAACAGGGAAGTAAGAGGAAGTTATTCCCGCCTGCGGGGGCCTTTAAAAGATGTGGCCCCGCCCCGCCCGACCTCATTGGTCGGCCGGGGGTGACGCAGGCGGGAAGCTACCAACGCGTAGGGGATGAGCTCTCATCCCCTACGCGATGGTTCAGTCGGGCAGCCCACAACCCCACCTCCGACGCAGGCGCGGAAGTGGCTTTGTGTGGCAATATGCCCTCCTTCCCCAGAATAAAGACTCATGACACCGGAATAAGATTTAATAAATTGGGTGGTTAAGGCCACAACTTTATTAATCCATGTAAAGCGGAATTGGCTTAGGCGTTGGAACCTAACGGACTATATCCGACTCCAACCCGTGTGTTGAAGTCTATGAGAAGTTAACCACCAGCGAGGAGCCCCGCGACGTAAATCTACTAGAGCTCCCCCTGTGGCCACCGAAGGGGCGTGCCTTACGGCCCAGGCAACTCCAGGCTCAGGACCAAGCCTCGCCCCCGGAATCCTTTAACGGAATTACTTCTCCAAATTAGGGCAGCTGATGACGTGACTTGCCCCTCCTCCATCTGATTGTTAAGTAAATTTCCAACGCCTAACCGCCACTCGAGCCCCCCCCGGCTCGCCGCCAATCCGCTTCCCGCGATACCACCCTACACCGAAATACCAAGTTAATTAATTAATTATTTTAAGCATTATCGTTATTACCGGGGCTATGGTCCTAGTCTCTTATTCACCTAGTTATATACTCTAGCTTGTAACCAATCTCGAATTTCAGCAATGACGTCCTCGAGCCATACATCATTCCCCATTGGTGACAGATGCACGCCGTCATAGCGATAAAGGGCTGCTTCGCTCTGTTTCAAACTCGGGTGCGAGACAACACGGCCATTCAGGGATATCACCCTGCGGATCACGAAGGAATTCAGGCGCCGCCTGGTTCTGTTCATAGCAATAGGGCAGCGTCCATCGCGCCAAATGCGCCTCTCCAGCAGGGAGGACCAAAGCAGCGTCATCCCCGGGGCAGAATCCAATAGGATATTCAGGTCGCGGAATATTTCCAGTTTCAAGTCCACTGCATTCCGGTAAGCTAGATCATTCTCCCCTAGCTGCAGCACTAGCAGGTCGGGATAGCCGAGCGAAGCAGCCCGGGTTTCAATGACCGGCATCAACTCGTGCCACCTCATGCCTCTCTTTGCGATCCATGACACTTCCACAGCCTCTGGGAGGCCCAGCCCGTTCCCCAGGCCCAACTCCATCGCCCTACGGCGGGCCCAATGGACTATGCTGTGCCCAGCTATCCATATGCGCACTGTCTGGCCACCTGGAAAAACAAAAGATGACAACCAGGGATCAGCTGTGGCTACCCTGTCAATGCTATGTGCGAATGTACTTCTTGTATGCGCTTGATTTCCACCTCCCCAGGTCCTGAATCCTCTCGGACGACAGGCCCAGGTGCATGGCTGACGTGGCCGCGCCAATCCGGAAGGAGTGGGCCGAAAACTCGCTGGGGTCATACCCGCAACAGGCAATGGCCTTGCGCAGGACCCTAGTAAATTGATGACGGGTAAGCCTTGCCTTGTCCTGATGAATAAGCAGGGGGCCCGGGCCGGCAGGGCGCAGGTGAAGGAACCTCCTGGTATCTTTTACCGGACACGGCCCAGCAGCCCCTGTCGCCGGGAGGCGCATCACAGCGCCTTTTCCTTTTTGGTCAGTCTTAGACCGTCGGATGTGTACTAGCACCTGGGCGTCAAACAGAGACACATCCCCTACCAGGATGCCCCGGGTAATGCCGTCTGTGTGGTCCTCACAGACCACCTCCCCTACTCTGAGCGCACCGAAGTAGGCTATCGAAAACGCTGCTGAAAATAAGCGCGCTTCGAATTTTGACCAGCAAAGGGTCCTCAGATGTTTGTGTATTTGAACCAAAATGTCAAACGTGATAGGCCGCCTAACATCACTGGCTGGAGGCTGGAGGCGACGCCAGCCCTCCATGGCTCTACGTACGTGGAAGCTATCGCACGGGTCTATGAAATAAAGTGATTTTGAGAAAAAAGTTATGGCCGAGGTGTGAATTTGAAGGGTCTTCGCGGCTCGACCCAGGTTCCTCAAATGCACTAAGTATCGCATGACCTCCTCCTGGGTAGGCGGTCCAGGGATAGGACCAGTGATACCTTTCTGCCTAAACATATTGAACTCCGACCAAGCCCGCTTATAAGAGCTAAGGGTGGAGGGGGCGACCGACGCAAATACTCCCTTTAGAATTTCGCGCTCCCAAGGTTCCATAGATGTTCCGGGAACAGCTCCGGCCACCTGCATGCCTCTGGTGCCAACGAGCGGAAGCGGTCCATCTGGAAGCGAGACAAAGCATCTGCGATGTTATTATTAAGCCCTGGTACAAATTTGGCTGAAAAATGCATGTTGAATTTCAAACTCAGTAGGACAAAATGGCGTAAGAGAGATGACACTCTTGGAGATCTTGATGATTGGCGAGCTAGGACGCTGACCACCGCTTGATTGTCGGTTCTGAAGCAGACTCGTCGATTCCTGAATTCCTCTGACCACAAATGCACCGCTACGACTATGGGGAAGAACTCTAAGAAAGTTAGGTCGCGCGTAATGTCAGTACCCTGCCAGCTGGCTGGCCAGCGCTGAGCACACCATCTACCCTTAAAGTAGACTCCGAAACCCAAGGAACCTGCCGCGTCCGACTGAACCTGGAAGTCCGAGTGCAGGACCATGCTGTCCTGCCATAGGGATACCCCATTATAATCATTTAGGAAAGTCAACCAGGACTCCAGGTCAGCCTTTACGCCACGGGGGAGTCGCTTCCTATGGAACGGTTTTGTTAGACCTGCCGTTAGTCTGGCTAATCGCAGGCAGAAGGGGCGGCCCGGTGATATTACCTTACACGCAAAATTTAGGTGACCTAGTAGAGATTGGATTTGTCTAAGAGTGAGTTTCTTACAAGGGATGAGCTGTGTAATCGTCTCCTTGAGACAATTAATTTTATCGGCAGGCAAACGCGAGGTTTGCTCAACGGTGTCCAATTCTATGCCTAGATAAGTCAAACGGGAGACGGGACCCTCCGTTTTCTCTGCTGCTAGCGGCACCCCCAGTTCCTGCGCAAGAGCCGAGAATGCCTGCATAAGGGCTGCACACTCCGAACTATTAGCCCTAGCCACGAAGAGAAAATCGTCCAAATAATGCGAGACTCCCGACAGCCCAGTTTTAAACTGAAGTGCCCAATCCAGGAACGTGCTGAAGGCCTCAAATGCGGAGCATGCCACGGAACAACCCATCGGCATTGCCTTGTCAATGAAATATGCCCCATTGAACCTGAAACCCAGCCATCTGAAGTCCTCTGGGTGGACAGGTAGGAGGCGAAAAGCTGACTCGATGTCACACTTCGCCATCAAGGCGCCCTTACCAAATTGCCTTACCAGCTTCACCGCCTGGTCAAAGGAAGCATATTTCACTGTGCAAAGCTCTTGAGGTATGCCGTCGTTTACGGATCTACCCCTTGGATGTGAGAGATTGTGAATGAGCCTAAATTCGCCTGGCGCTTTTTTAGGGACTATACCTAATGGGGAAATATGGAGCTCAGATATAGGTGGAAGTGCAAAAGGACCTGCCACCCGACCGGCTGTAATTTCTTTGTTAATTTTCTTAATCGCTATGTCGGGCCTTTCTCTAACAGATTTTTGATTGGGGGGGTTGTTTGAAAGGGGTGGTATTTTTACTGGGATACGAAAACCGGAGGAGAACCCCTCCCAAAGGTAGTTAGCCGCTTTTTTATTGGGATAGAGATCCAATAACTTTTTGAGGGGGCAGAGCTTTATAGGGGAGAAAGCCAGAGAGAGGGATCTATTGGAACCTATTACCACTTGCTCCCTGGGGGGCGCCGGTAGTGTGTCTGGGGCCCTGGGGCCCGTTGGCCCGACCGCCCCGAAAGGACTGCCTACCTTTAAAACATGACACTCCTGGGTGCTGACCCAAACATTTTTCGCATTCATGCGTATATTTACAGTTAGGCCGCTGGCAGATGCCCTTATTAAATTCCCAGCAGACCCTACGGCGCGGGTCCCTCCTGGGCTCTAACCTCCCCAACTTAGTGGGATCCGTCTGCTTCCTTTCCACGTATGGAACCACGTGGTGACTCCAAAAATGCTGATGGCGCATATCCCATCGGGTCTTTGGGTTCTGGGACGCGTTCCTACGAAAGGCTTCGTCATAATTTAAAGCGGCCACCTCCCCAGCCATCTTATTTGCCAACCGAAAGATGTGGCCCCGCCCCGCCCGACCTCATTGGTCGGCCGGGGGTGACGCAGGCGGGAAGCTACCAACGCGTAGGGGATGAGCTCTCATCCCCTACGCGATGGTTCAGTCGGGCAGCCCACAACCCCACCTCCGACGCAGGCGCGGAAGTGGCTTTCTAAATGGATAGCGGACAGACTTCAATTATTATTTTTCCCAGGCAACTGCTAAACTCTTTGCACTGTGTGTGTAGTATTTTAAAAATAGAGACAATTGTGTAAATAAAAGAAACATCTAATAAATACCACCACCTGTTATTTTAGTTTTATGTAGTGCCTTTTTAAAATACAGTTTATTAAAATGCCACCCTCCTTTGAATTGGGGGGTGGGGGGAGAGATTACCCACCAAGGTTGTGCTGTCTTGATAAATAGGTGAAAAAAATTAAGTGGGACCTTTCTTTGTGTGTTGTCCTGAGCATGTAGCTCAGTCAGGAGAGCACAAGACTCTTAATCTTGGAGCTGTGGGTTCAAGCCCCACATTGGGCAAAATATTCCTTCATTACAGGGGTTGGACTAGATCAGGGTTTCCCAAACTTGGGCCTCCAGCTGTTTTTAGACCACAACTCCCACCATCCGTCTCCACTGGTCCTGCTAGCTAGGGATGATGTTAGTTGTAGTCCAAAAACAGCTGGAGGCCCAAGTTTAGGAAACCCAGGACTAGATGATTCTTGTTGTCCCTTCCAACTCTATGTTTCTATGTTACTCATAACTTGAAAGCTTACTATTTTATGACATTTTTGTTGGTCTGAATGCAGTAGTGCCAGACCATGGATTTCTGACTTTGTCATGGGGATTCTTGAATAGCGCCCAGGATGTGGTGTCAGATGTAAGTGTTGTCGAGCCAACTGGGAGCAGTGACCACAGTGCCATTAAATTAGATATACACATAAATGGCCAATTGTCAAGAAAATCTGACATAGGGACATTTTATTTTATTTTTTAAAAAAGGAAAGTTCCCCAAAATGAGATTGGTAAAAAGGAAGTTGAAAGGAAAAGTCAAGAGGGTCAAAATCACTCTGAAATGATTGGGAGTTATTTTAAAAAAAACCACACAATATTAGAAGTTCAAGTAGAGTGTGAACGCTACTGTGAGGGCCAAGAGGATAGCAGTGTGGTCATTCAGCAGGTCAAAGAAACTATTAGTGGCAAGAATGCATCCTTCAAAAAATGGAAGACTTGTCCACCTGAAGAGAACAAAAAGGAACACAAACTCTTGTAAAAATAAAAGCTCTGCAAGCAGACAGAAAGGAATGCTTAACCTCCCTGAAAAACTTAGCTCTCCTACTCCAATTTTCAAAGTATGGGGAATCGCCATATTTAGGGAGAAGAAAGTGTGGGACAACAGTAGTTGAAGGACACCACATGGATAGGTGGTGGTTAAAGAAGGCGCAAGATGTTCACAATCCACCATAAGCCAGGGTGTGGACAGTTCCCTCGTGAACTTGGACTTTCAGAAAGCTTTCAACAAGGTCCATCACCAAAGACTCCTGAGTAAGCTTAGCAGGGAGGGAATATTTTTTTTTTATAATAATTTTTATTAATTTTATACAAACAAAACAAACACAAACAAAACATACAATATAGCACTGTCCCTTCATTTTCCCGCCACCCACCGGTCCACTTCTGCCACCAGTGGTACCCGTGTGCTTTAAGAATCAAAGGGGTCCAATCCCCCCTCCCTCCTCCCCCCACATCCCCCCCCCTGCCACTGAAAGGACAGGGATGGAGAAGTTCTGGGGATTGGTTTCCCCCAGCTCTTTCATAAACATATTTAAACAGATACAAACACAACAAAAAAAAGTTACAACTTCCCAGTTCTTATTATCTTAACATTATAATTGTGACTCCCTCGATAGTCTTCCTCCTGGTTTTCCTAACAAACTCTAATTGCTTGTGGCGGGTTTTCTATTCCAATTTAAAATCCTTTTCTTATAATATTAACTCAATCCTCCTTCTTTTCCATGCTGCCCTCCCACAGGCCCCCTCCTGCCACAAGAGGAACCTGTAGGGCACAGCATTTCCAAGGTTCCGTTATATCCCCTCCTCCCCCCTCTGGGCACCCCCTGCCACTGAGTATCCCAGAGTAAGGAGAGGAGGGTATGCAGCTTTCTGCCTGAACATCTATCTTAACTCACAAAAATTTATATAAAGTACTGCAAGCAGGGAGGGAATAACAGGAGAGGACCTATCGTGGACCAGGAATAGATCGTAGGAAGCAGAGAGTAGGGCTGGATGGACAGTACTCTGAATTGAGAGATGTAGGAAGGTAAGTCAGGGACGCAGGTGGCGCTGTGGGTTAAACCACAGAGCCTAGGGCTTGCTGATCAGAAAGTCGGCGGTTCGAATCCCTGCGATGGGGTGAGCTCCCGTTGCTCGGTCCCAGCTCCTGCCCACCTAGCAGTTCGAAAGCACGTCAAAGTGCAAGTAGATAAATAGGGACTGCTACAACGGGAAGGTAAACGGCGTTTCCGTGTGCTGCTCTGGTTCACCAGAAGCGGCTTTGTCATGCTGTTCACATGACTTGGAAGCTATACGCCGGCTCCCTCGGCCAATAATGCGAGATGAGCGCGCAACCCCAGAGTCGGTCACGACTGGACCTAATGGTCAGGGGTCCCTTTACCCTTTAGTCCCCCAAGGTCAGTCATGGGACCTGTGCTTCTTAACTCGTTCATAAATGATCTAAATTTAGGAGTGCACATTTTGCTCTCTTGGCTAACTTCCCTTAAAAGACCTATCCTTCATCAATTTGTCTAATACATTTTTAACCCATCTAAGCTGTCATAGTAGCTTGACTTCCCCAACCCCTTAAGAATGAAGAAGCGCTTTCCACCCCTTCTTATGTCCTGAACCAAATGCTAATGTATTTCAGGTTCGCTGTCATAGCACAGGTGGGCAGCCTGCGGCCTCCACCTCATTTTCTGCGGCTCCCAACACCTCCTGAAAAGGCATCATTCTTTCATCCCATCAGAGTGCCTTCCTTCCTCCACATTTCCTTCTTGTGACTCCAGGCTTTTTAATGGGTTTCTTCCTTCTTTGTATGCAGTTTCTGAACAATCTAAAGGGGCAGTATTGTATTTGATAAAAAGCACACTGATTTTTCTTTCTTTCTTTTACCCTGGTTGTATGGCTTGAGGAAAAGGTGGTTTTCTGAGAACAAATTGGTAGGCTTCTGCTGTGTATGTATGTGTAACAGACTAAAGCCAGGAGTGGGTGGGGAATTACCATTGTTCACTTTCCAGAACAGGAGCTGAATTAGTCTATTATAGTGGTGGTGGTGGATATCCTCTATATCTGTATTTTAAAGTAACCAGGACAAACCCAGTGGGGCTTACCTCTGAGTAGGGAAAGGCAAATCTGTCCATTCTCTCGGTTTCTCCTTTTTCCATTCTGAAAGGAATCACCATATTTCCACATCATATTTCCACACCAGTTTTGTGATTTCTCTCCCTCCCCCCCCCACACACTTTTGGGTGATCTCCTCATGAAAATTCATCAGCATTTTAGTGCAAATTTATTCTAATGTGCACTTTTGGTATGTGCAATTTTGCTTGGCATACACATTTTTGCAAAGCAGTTTCCTCTTCCACAATGCATTCTGGTATTCCTCCGCCACTCTTACATATGCATTTATATGTACACTTTCCTCTGGTATATGCAGCTTTGAACACGCTGAGTGGAAATCGCCATTGCAAAATTCGGAGAAGTGCAAATTTCAATGGGTGGCTGTTTTTCGGTTCACACGTCAGTTTCAGAGAATGTGAATAAGATAAGCATCTTTAAATGTAAACCTGATCAAATTTTTCTCCTATCCCTCCACAGGACTGGGAATTCTAAGATGAAGTAGCCATAATGAAAACAGAAGCAATACACAAAGCGCAACAAACAGGCTGAATAATAATAACCGTAAACATTTTATTGGTTATTTCCTAACGTAAAGATCTAGCCCAGTGTGTGCAACATATACAGTTACTATGCATGGTATATTACCTATGAGACTAATTCCAATATCAATACATTTCTTCTTTTCTTATCTTTTCTTGTTGTTTCTTCTTATAACTTTGTGTAAAACACAATCCTTAGGCTTTCTTATTGTTTCTTCTTGTAAGTTCCTGTATAACACAATCCTTAGGTAAAGTCCTCAAGGTAACGAGAACAACACAGCTGATGTAGACTGCTGGCACAAGGTGGCTGGTGCAACTGCAAACTGCTAACTTGGGCAGAACAAGGTTTCTGGATATCTCCCTTGTTTCACCCTGAAGGGCTTCCTCAGCTGATATTAGATCTATGCAATATAAAGAAACGCATGGCAATACAGTGGGACCTCGACTTACGAATTTAATCCATCCCGAATGCACACTTGTAGGTTGAAAACTTCGTAAGTCAAGTTTCCCATAAGAAAAGCGGTTTCCCATAGGAATGCATTGGAAATGGAGAAATTCATAAGTCGAGGAAACCGCATCTAGCCACTAACGGGTTTTCTGTTCAGATGTTGAGAAAATTGTAAGCCTAGGGTGATGACTTTTTTACAACCTCCTTTCCCTGTATCATAATTTGATGAGCTTTCATTAAAGATTAGATAAAATCTTACTTTCAAAGAGATTTGATATTAAAAAAAAACCTCACGCACAAAATGATTTTAAAAATTTCATTTATCAGTTTTTTGACCATTTTTGAAGTCACTGTAAGCAGATATAAAATTGAACCCAAGCTTTAGAGCAGGCACCCCCAAACTGCGGCCCTCCAGATGTTTTGGCCTACAACTCCCATGATCCCTAGCTAACAGGACCAGTGGTCAGGGATGATGGGAATTGTAGTCCAAAACATCTGGAGGGCCGAAGTTTGGGGATGCCTGTTTTAGAGTCACATATATACAACATTATATAGGGTCATCAAACACACAAGGAAGCTTTTTTAGCTGCAGTAAGAGTATAGACACTGCTAGAGGGCAATGTTTTGCTACCTCTCCTGTAGGTTCTTTTCCCAGCATGCCCAGCAGGGTCTGCTGGCTGAGTTTTGAGGTCCACAAAAGGGGCTTTTACCTTCCGCAGGTGTGACATTTGTATACCCTATGTTGCTAAGAACACTGCCCATTGTGGAATGTGGTGTTGTGTCCAAATTTGATACAAAATATATACATAATTGTTAATGCAATTTTATGAAATAGTAAAACGGCATACCAAAAAAATTAAAAACGGTTTGTGTGTAACCTTTTTTAATATTTCAATGGAATATACCTCATTTTAGTCATTAATAGGCAAAAGTTCATCCATTTGTGCTACAGGAAATATTTTTTGAGGAAAAAAATGAAAGTCATCACCCTAGTGCCGCCACTTTTTCCGCTCGTGAGTCGAAAACGTCGGATGTCGAGGAGCTCGTAAGTCGAGGTCCCACTGTACAATTTTTGGTATCCAAGGTACAATAATAGTGAATAAGATATCTCCTGTATCATTACTGAAAAAGATAGTACACAAATGTTTTTTGCTTATAGATCAGCAGGCCAATAAAATGTTTAGTTGTTATTATTCAGCCTGTTGCGCTTTACATATTGTGATTACTGTATTTGCGTAGCAAGGTATTGAATTTGTTTTGAAAACAGAAGCAAGGCAGACTTCGCTCTGGATTAGTTAACCCAAAACACTTTTTGGTCTCTGTCTCTGCCCATGACCGATGCCACCCACCAGTGGCACACTGCCATGGAGAGGAAAAAATGGTGCCCACCCTCAATTATAGTATGAATTCTCAAACAAACACTACTGTCAGATATATAGTGTATAACCAATTGATCGTTCAGCCTGCTATGTAAAGATGACAGTAAGCTTGGGGAGGATTGTCTGGTGCAAAAATTGCACATGGAGACCATTTCAGACAGTTAACCTATTGGAGGTCAGTTGGAGATAAGAAATGAATGGAAAGGAAATGTGTCCAAACACAGGTTAAAAAGTTAATGACTCTTTGAGGAACCTCAAAAATGCTGTAAATTTTTAATGTCTGGGTCGTCAAACATTTGTTTTTCAAAATGCATTACAGGATGTGGGATACATTGGGAAAGTAATTATTGCACTCAAGAAACTTCAGCTCCTCGTCTTTGAGTGTGAACTGCTGTGTGTTCTGTTGCTGGTTTTTTGTGAGGTTTTTTTTGGGGGGGGATAACTTTTTGGACATTACATAAAGTACTGCAAGTTGAAAATGGTGAGGCAAATTATACCAGAAGTACCATAGGAGTTCCATTCTGAAGGAAATCAGCCCTGAGTGCTCACTGGAAGGACAGATCCTGAAGCTGAGGCTCCAATACTTTGGCCACCTCATCAGAAGAGAAGACTCCCTGGAAAAGACCCTGATGTTGGGAAAGATGGAGGGCACTAGGAGAAGGGGACGACAGAGGACGAGATGGTTGGACAGTGTTCTCGAAGCTATGAACGTGAGTTTGACCAAACTGCGGGAGGCAGTGGAAGACAGGAGTGCCTGGCGTGCTCTGGTCCATGGGGTCACGAAGAGCCAGACACGACTAAACGACTAAACAACAACACCATAGGAGTGCTTAGACTACAAAATATTGCCCTAAATTTTATTGTCAAAAATGATGTTTGCTGTGACTTAGAAATATGATTTACTGTTCAGCTGATAAGCAAAAATATACCCCCCTCCTGCTCAGCTTACTACTTCTATGAATTCGAGATTGGAAAAGGGAGCCCAGATATTCTGTAATTCTGTACAGTCACTAGATTGCAATAATTAATGTTATAAGAAACCTCTTCCTGACTGTATATACCAGCCAGAGCAATAGTAATGATTTTATGGATTTATTTTTTGTTCCATTTTTAGTTATAATTATTCTCCTTCATTTCTGTTATTAGTTTTTAATATTAGATATAATGAATGTTTAAAAATGCATTACTGATTTAAATAACAGCAATAAAAGAAGCATCCCTCATTAATCCAAAGTTTGGGCTCTAACCACAAGGTTTGTAGATAATAAGGTTTGTATGGTATCATAATAAAAATTGATTAAGGTTCTATAGTGATGATCAACTATCACAACTTTGGCCCGTTCCCTTTAAAACACCGTTTTGCCATTCTAATTATTGAATGGTTGATTTAAGAATTCCCCATGCTTTAACTCACTGTATTTTTTATTTAGCATATATTTGCCCCACCCGTGAGCTACAACAAAATGGGAATGCAAATATAATACAATCCAACCAAAAAACCTAGCAGAAAAACTAGCAAACTCACACACACACCCCTGCCTAAAAATAAATTGTAAGCAATCCTAGAAACATATTGTGCAACCAGTGCAACTCTTACAATAGCAACAACTAATACAGATATTAAGGTTTGGCGTGGGCAAATGAGTAGGTTTTAACTCGGTGGTCAAGTATCAAACAGATCAGTGCTGGACTCCCTGGGAAGGATATTCCTAGGAACATAGGAAGCTACCATATACTGGGTGGAGCAGTCTCCCTTGGGAAGTGAGGGACCCTCCTTCACTGGAGGCTTTTGGTTGGGTGGTCATCTGTCATGCATGCTTTAGCTGAGATTCCTGCATTGCTGGGGGTGGGACCTTCCAACTCTACAATTCTATTATTCTATGTGAGCTCATTGGTTCTATCTAGCTCAGGATTGTCTGCACCAGGGGTCAGCAAACTTTTTCAGCAGGGGGCTGGTCCACTGTCCCTCAGATCTTGTGGGGGGGCTGGACTATATTTTTTTGGGGGAAATAATGAACCAATTCCTATGCCCCACAAATAACCTAGAGATGCATTTTAGATATAAAACACACACACACACACACACACACATTCTACTCACGTAAAAACACCAGGCAGGCCCCAGGAATAACCCAGAGATGCAGTTTAAATAAAAGGACACATTCTACTCATGTAAAAACATGCTGATTCCAGGACCGTCCATGGACCAGATTTAGAAAGTGATTGGGCCAGATCCGCCCCCCAGGTCTTAGTTTGCCTACCCATGGTCTACACCAGTGATGGCGAACCTATGACACGCGTGTCAGCACTGACACGCATAGCCATTTTCGGTGACACGCGGCCCTCCCCTTTTTCATTTTTTTAAAAGGGGAAACAATTATACATTTTTGTTATTTAAACTACAAATATCGTGAAAGTATGGGTTTTTTCTCGAAGTGACACACCATCCGAGTTATGCTCGGGTTTTTTTTTGGTGAATTTTGACACACCAAGCTCAAAAGGTTGCCCATCACTGGTCTACACACTGCCTGGCAGTGGACCACAGGGTCTCCCAGTCCTGCCCAGAGATGCTGGGGATTAAACCAGGGACTTCTGTGTACAAAGCAGATGTTGTTCAGCAGAGCCATGGCCCATAACAGGGGTGTCCCCATGGAGTAGGCCCTGACTCCACTGTGGAAGCTAATATTTAGCAACTCGCAAATTGACGAAAGCTGACGTAGAGATATCAAAAGACCAGTTTTCCAAGAGTTAATTTTGAACACTTTGCCCCTGCAATCTACCCCAGATCCCAAATCAGATCAGATACGTGATGGAACAATCTGCCTTTGACTTCTCTGTTTTGCCAGCAAAAGGGAGAGGAAGGGATGACATCCATCAAAATTAATGCTGAAAGCTTCAAATGCTTTGGAGGACAAGAGAAACCTTTCAAATAATTTGCACTAGGTTAAGAAAGAATGCAAGAACAAGGTTTTTAAGCAGAGTGTTCAGGAGAGCACAAAGGCCAGATTAGGGGGAAAATACAGGTCATGAGGGAGTAGCGAAGTAGACCATTTTACTTACTTATTTCACAGCCGAGAATTATTTACTAGGTGCCTAAGAGGGAAAAAATGAAAGGTGGAAATATTTAAGCTTGACAAGTGGTTACATTGATTTTAAATTAATTTTAATGGGCCTTTCGGTTGCTTGCAGTTCGAGTCAGTGCAGTGTGCTAAACACACACACACACACACACACACACACACACACACAGAGGAATACATTAATGCTCCACTGGCCAGTATATACAGTAAGCATCTATCCAATAGATTATGTGGAAATCAAGGTGCCTACTCGTCTATGATGGCTTGTGACTAAGGGACCGAGTTGGATTGTCTAGAGGCGGAAATGGCATGGCTAGGCTGTTTTGTGCATTTAACAGCAAGCTGAAACAAAACAAACCAGCAGACAGAATATTGCACAGTATGTAAATGAATATTGCCAGCACACCCATAAAGGAGACTCGACAGCCAAACAGAGTGGTAGAATTGTTATCGTTATTAAATATAACAAAATGAGAAGATTTGCAAAAACAATTACTCACATTAACTAAATCAAAGGAGTGGGTTTATGTAACAAGGGAGGAGAACACACACACACACACACACACACCTCTCATGTCCTAGGCCCACTTACAGCTGCAAACTGTGGTAACACAGCAAAGAATTGGAAGAAATTCTCCTCCTTTGTTATGTGAACCTGGCACGCACACCCCACAACCCTTTTCCATGGTTCACTAAAGTGTGCGTACTAAGCCTACAAGCCAAAGGCAGTGGGAGATGGCTAAAGGGTGTCCTGACTTGCCAATCTTCTACATGCCAATTCCCCCTCCCCACCCCCCAGAGAGGAACTCACCAGATCAGCCAGGAAGAGGAAGAGGGGAATTGCATGTATGAAAAGGGTTGAACAACCACTTTGATTTCACAAAGGGCTGGAATGCAAAGCCCCTTTCTCAGGACCAGCCAAAATGTCACAAATTAGCAAGCTCTTGATCAGGCGGTAAAGCTAAATAGGACTGGGCATGTGGGGCAGGGGAGAGCTGGCTTTATATTGAAGCCAACTTGTCTGCATTGGCAAATAAATAAAATAAATCAGAATTGTTGGGTGAAGATGTGGCTGTGGCGACTGTCACAAAGAGTACCTGTACCCCAGAATGTACCACTGTACCTCAGGTGTACTGTGTGTGGGAAGGACTTCATCCGAGGACTAGGCCCCACCATCCAAATGTTCAGTCACTGTTGACACATGTGTGAGGTCCTGTGTGAATGGCACAGGTATATGAGTACCGCATGTTAGTAGGAATGAGTGTGTGAGAGTAAGAACGGGGGGGGGGGGAGGATGTGAGAGACTGTGAAGGAGGAAATGGACATAACAAAGATATTGAAGAATCTGTAAGCTCTTCGTCAACCAAAGGCACACCTCTGCATTCTCCAGGTGATGGAATGTTCCATGGAACCCCTTCTAGGATTGGCGTCATGGTGCTATGTGGCAATAAGACAGAGCCCTGTTTTTACTGCCCCGAAACTCTTGTTTTGTATTAGCTAATGTAGCGAAGATGCAATTTTTCAGTTCACCTCCCTCCTTTGATTAAGTCTCAGCTCACAAAACTCATTTCGTCAGTAAGTGCCATGTAAACTTCTTACTCCCCCCCCCCGCCCCCGCCAGCTTCCTTCCATTAATGTTCATATGCAAAGAAGAGAGATGGCTCTCCACGGATAAACCACAATGGCTGTTTCGAATAGCAAAACTCTCCCTTGACAGATTATGGAAGAGCTTGGCTAAAAGCAACATGCAGACGTATACACTCAAGTGTGGCATTCAGACAACACACACACACACACACACACACACACACACACACACTTGCATTCAGGGAATGCACTGAGGGTGGGAGTTGCAAAGGGTTGCACTCTGCTGAACTCACAAATGTCTAATATCTAATAAATATATCCTCTCCTAGCAGGATGGATGACAGAGAGCGATGTGAGCATGTGTCAAGAAATGAGCTTAATATACAGAGGAAATTTTTATATATGTTGGACCTATCCACCATTATTTTACCCTTGTCTCACACAGAAGGGAGTGGCATACCTGCCAAGTCTCCAGCAGAAAAACACGGTATTAGCAGCAGCGGCACCAGAAGTTGCACCAGACGTTGTCTGGTGACCATCTTGGGGGTGACCGCATGGCGGTGGCCATCTTAGGGGAAAAATGCCCAGAAAAATGGCTGCCAGCAGGAGCGAATTTAAGGGAGATTTAAGGGAGAGGAGCTCAAACGGGAGACCGCCGGGAAATGGTAAGGAAAAACGGGGGTTTCCCGGGGAATACGGGGTACTTGGCAGCTATGGGGAGTGGACCCTGCCCCCCAGCTCTCACATGGCAGCTTCCCTCTCTTCTCCCACCTTGACAGATCTTTCCTTCCCTGCCTCTCACACAGGGTCTTTCACCAGTCTTCCATCGCCTTCGTGTGCGTACCCTCATTAAACTGGACATCAAAAAACTAAGCAAAACATAAGCAGAAGCAAAAAGAGGATAACCTTATGAGGGCTGACCAGAAGGGCATACCATCTAACATTTCTCTGATGAAAATAGGGGCGTCCCATTCAATAATCATAATCATAATAATCACCAATTTATTATTTACACCACACTCATCTGAGCGGGTTGCCCCAGGGCCCAGACATTCTGGGTAGCTTCCAACATATATAAAAATGTCATAAAATATTAAACATTAAAAAAAACTTCCCTATACAGGGCTGACTTCAGGTGTCTTCTACAGGTTGTATAATTACTGGTCTCCTTGGCTCGGAGGTCACCTAACTCCATACCCTCCAACATTTCTCCAATGAAAATAGAGATGTCCTAAGGAAAAGCGGGACATTCGGGGATCAAATCAGAAACTGGGGTGGCTTCTGTACATTCGGGATTGTCCCTGGAAAATAGGGGCACTTGGAGGGTCTGGAAGAGAAAAAGGGTTGATGACCCTGCCCTACAATATAAATGCATTGGCTTATTTTTTTACCCATTGTTACCTTTACCTCTCTTCCTTTCCATTCTACCTCTTTATTGTCCTCTCGTTCTTCTAGTCTAAATGTAGATTTAAGTTCCTTGTAGGTACAGGGTATATAGTTCCCTGTTGGGACCTACCTCTTGCATGCTTTCTCCTTGCCTGTTTCACTGGTGACACTAGGGTAAGCAAGCGATAAATGACAAGGACAAATGCTAACATTTGTGCAACCACAGAAGCGCCACCCACCTCCATCTCTCTTAAACTAGGATCATTTCAGTTCATCCTCCCAAGCCCTCCCTGAACGTTTGCAGGCAGATGTGCATTTGGCTGCTTTCCGTCAGTTAATATAAAAGCTGACTCCAACAGCAACAAGCTCATTGTAAGTGGGGAGAAAAGCAACAATGGTCAGCAAATAAATAAAAAATTGCCGCCCCCCTCCTACCAGCAAAGTGCTGAGACAGCCTACAGTGATGAATTAAGCTCTTAAGCCACCATAAGCTGCTGAAATGGTTTCTCAGAGGCCTCTGTCAAAAGTTCCAGGCGGCCACTAAGCGACTTTTAGACACCTTTAGACAAAAGTGCTTGAGCCCGCCCTCTTAGCAAGTTCAAGAGGGCCAACAGCAGTAAACTCTTTGCTGTATTTCACTGCCTTAATGGGTGGTGGTGGTGGGAGTTTGGGCATAAATGACTTTATTTGTTCAAGTGGACTGCGGAGCACTCCCAGCCCCACTCGAAAATGATTCGTTCAATGAACAGTAACTGAAATGGAACTGTGACTTCTGGCATTCAGTATACTTGGACATACTCCCTTAAGGTTAGGGCTGTAGCTCAGTGTTAGAGCATCTCGTACCCTCCAACATTTCTCCAATGAGAATAGGGACACCCCCTATGTCATAAATTAGGAATTTCAAACAGTGAAAAATCCAGACAGAACTTGTAGGGTTGCCATACATCTGGATTTCCCCAGACATTTTGCCAGTTTCCACCCAGACACTGCTGCCGACTACAGTATTCTGTATATGTCTGGGAAATTCTGGACGTATGGCAACCCTACATTAATTATTTTACTATTTATTCCGCATCCATCTGACTGGACTGCCCCAGCCACTCTGGGCACCTTCCAACATACCGTACTTTTCTGTGTATAAAATCATGCTAAAAAGCGGGGGTTGTCTTATACATGGTTAGTGTATAGGGTGGACATTTGATTGGTTGCTGCATCAATGGGTGGGGTTGATTAGCTGATGCTCTGGCAGTCCTCCCTAAAAAAAGCTCAACAACCCTGGGCAATCTCCCTAAAAAAAGCTCAACAACTCTGTGCCATCTCTCCCCCCCCCATTTTCTTAAATTTGAGTACTCCAAAATAGGGTGTGTCTTATAGACATGGGGGTGTCTTATAGACGGAAAAGTACGGTATATAAAAACTTAATAAAACATTAAACGTTAAAAAAGATTCCATATACAGGGCTGCTTCAGATAGTTTGGGGGGGGGGGTCACATAACTCCATATCCTCCAACATTTCTCCCGTGAAAATAGGGACGCCCTAAGGAAAAGCTGAACCTTGCAGGACAGCCATGCCACCACCTTCAGCAAGCCCAGAGATGGACTCTTGTAAACACACACTTCGTAACATTTCACCTTCCTTTTTTGTAAGCAGACTTCTGCTTATTGTATGAATTGTCTTAACGTAGCACCTGAGAAAATGAGTGCTGCTTCCTTTAAGCACCTACCAACAGCGACAGAGCTGGCAGATGGGAAGTGTGTGATCAGTCCGCTCAGCTTTCCGTTCACCTGCCAAAGCAACAGGGAAGTTGAAGCTAACCTGAACTTTCAGAGGCTTATTTTGGATAAGGAAGAAAGGGCACTAGATTAGAAGAAAAGGGAACGGAGGAAGCATTGCAAATGCAGCAGCTATGGATGTGTGTGCGTGCGTGCATGCGGCAACTTGGCTTTACTCTACTATCATCCAGAGGGGGAAAATATACCGGTAGTAAGGTTGCATGTCACCCCCAAACTCTGCCAAGTGGCAGCAAGATTCCACAGGGTTCCGGGCATTGTGTTTAAATTAGGAAAATTGAGGGACAGCAGAGGCTAGCGTTTTTTTTTAATATGATTTGTTTTACAGTGGAAACTCGGTTTATGAACACCTCGGTTTACGAATTTTCGGTTTACGAATGCCGCGGACCCATCTGGAATGGATTAATTCACTTTCCATTACTTTCAATGGGAAAGTTCGCTTCAGTTTGTGAACGCTTCAGTTTATGAACAGACTTCCAGAACTAATTACACCCATGCTTCGGGGGTTAAGTACGCTTCAGGTTGAGTACTCCGCAGACCCATCTGGAACGGATTAATCCACTTTCCATTACTTTCAATGGGAAAGTTCGCTTCAGTTTATGAACGCTTCAGTTTAAGTACTCTGCGGAACGTCTGGAACAGATTAATCCACTTTCCATTACTTTCCATGGGAAAGTTCGCTTCAGGTTAAGTACGCTTCAGGTTAAGTACAGACTTCCGGAACCAATTGTGTTCATAAACCGAGGTACCACTGTACACATATTTACACCGGGACTCTTCATTGGAGGGGGTGTGGAACATTAAATAAAATAATAATAATAATAATAATAATAATAATAATAATAATAATAATAATATATTTATACCACGCCCATCTGGCTGGGTTTCCCTAGCCACTCTGGGCAGCTCCCAACAGAATATTAAAATCACAGTAAAACATTAAACATTTAAAACTTCCCTAAACAAGGCTGCCTTCAGATGTCTTCTAAAAGTCAGATAGTTGTTTATTTCCTTGACATCTGATGGGAAGGTGTTCCACAGGGTGGATGCCACTACCATGAAGGCCCTCTGCCTGGTTTCCTGCAACCTCACTTCCCGCAGCGAGGGAACCACCAGAAGGCCCTTGGCGCTGGACCTCAGTGTCTGGGCTGAATGATGGGAGTGGGGACGCTCCTTCAGGTATACTGGGCCGAGGTGGTTTCGGGCTTTAAAGGTCAGCACCAACACTTTGAATTGTGCTTGGAAACGTATTGTGAGCCAATGCAGGTCTTTCAGGACCGGTATTATATAGTCTCAGCAGCCACTCCCAATCACCAGTTAAACTCCAAGAATGTCTCTTATTGCCACTCTCATAGTTTCAGCAACCTTGGGTTCGAAGCAGCTATCACTCATGGCTCCCAGTCTCTTTGTGCAGCCACCTCCAGCCAGTGTCAAAATGGTTCTGCTTCCTTCCTCCATCTCGTTCCCAGAACACCTTTAGATTTCAAAAAGGACACATTTTTCTGTGCCAGTCACCATGGCAGCCTCCCAAATCTCCTTTCTTTGTCCACTCCTGGGGCAAGGATGCTTCTTTGCATTTCCCGTTGTCATAAATGGCCCAGCACCTGGCTCCACATTGTTTCACTATGGCTCTGCGCTTAGCTAGCCTAGTCAGACTGCTTTGCATGAGCCAATCCAGGAATTTCTTGTCTGACGCATTTCTGTAGCTTGTATTTGTGCAGAGGAGGGCAACCAAGATGATTAAGGGTCTGGGAACAGAGTCTTATGAGGAACGGTTGAAGCAGCTAGGTATGTTTAGCATGGAAAAGAGGAGACTGAGAGGAGATGGGATAGCCATCTTCAAATATTTCAAGTGTTGTCACACATGGAAGATGGAGCAAGCATGTTTTCTCCTGCTCTGGAGGGTAGAACTCAAACAAGTTGCAAGAAAGGAGATTCCATCTAAACATCAGGAAGAACTTTATGATGGTATGAGCTGTTTTGACAGTGTAACGGACTCCCTTGGAAGGTGGTGGACTCTCTTTCCTTGGAAGTTTTTAAGTAGAGGTTGGATGGCCATCTGTCATGGATGCTTTAGTTGAGATTCCTGCACTGCAAGGGGTTAGACCAGATGACCCTTGGGGTACCTACCAACTCTATTATTCATATCCCAAGTATTATCTAAATGCTACCATGTATTAGTTTCTACCATTCACTAACAGATTCTGACATCCTACCGTATATCTATGACAGTATGGTTTTTACCATTTTAGCTTAACACTTCTGTTTTATATGTCACACACACACACACACACACACACACACACACAGTTATGTAACACAGAATATTGGCATCTTCATGTTTTCTGTGTTTTTGGATTTCAAACCCCCTTCTTCCCTTCACTACATCACATCTGCTTACAGGAGGCAAATAATTCTCAGACACTTTCTTCAGATGAAGATATAAATGTGATTAAAGTCCTATACCCTCCAGGGCAAGATCCATTGTGCTCCTCACCTTCCGCTTCGTACTCTGTCTTTATTATTTTTTAAAAAAGGAACTTCACTGTACTCCAGTGCCTGCTAAAAATAGCCTTTTAACAACCCAGCTATATGCATGGAAGAAAAATTGCAGGAAGCACAGAACATCATCCCTGCCTGAGTCACCCTCTTCAGTAGTCAGACCAGGTAATGAAACCAATTCTGCATTTAGCTGGCAGACTACTAAGAGAGGGCAAAGCACAGAACCTCTTCCTCTGATGTGGGCAGTGGGGAAAGGAACCTGCTCAATTTGAATGCCAGAATGGAGAGATGCAGTTGATCCTTCATTAGACTAGAGCCTGTAATAATGTGGCACTGAGCTTCCAGAATATTCTAAGCTGACACCATCACTGGCTCACTGGAAGCTGGCTCACTGGAACTTGCCTGAGTCAAGGTGAATGAATTGTGGTTTCCCGTGGCCTGACGTAGCCACGATATCCTTTTCTGCAAAACTGTGCAGCGGCCACAGACTTCTGGGTAAACTGTGCATGGACATCCACAGTAGATCAGAAATGTTGAGATTTGCTAGATAAGGAAGATCTCCAGGAAAGTATTTGTGGCCTTCAGGCAAGAAAACCTGATTTAGTATACACTGTTGTGCGGGTGGGTGCTGTGGTCTAAACCACTGAGCCTCTTGGGCTTGACGATCGGAAGGTTGGCGGTTCAAATCCCCGTGATGGGGTGAGCTCTCGTTGCTATCACAGCTCCTGCCAACCTACCAGTAGCAGTTCAAAAGCACGCCAATGCCAGTAGATAAATAGGTACAGCTGTGGCGGAAGGTAGACAGTGTTTCCGTGCTCTGGCTTCCGTCACAGTGTTCCATTGCGCCAGAAGCGGTTTAGTCATGCTAGCCACATGACCCAGAAAGCTGTCTGTGGACAAACACCAGCTCCCTTGGCCTGAAAGCAAGATGAGCGCCGCAACCCCCGAGTTCCCTTTGACTGGACTTAACCATCCAGGGGTCCTTTACCTTTTTGTATGGTACAGGTAATGGTGCAAGAGCAGTATACTGGAATCTGTACTGGCTCCTCGCAGCCTTTGGAGCATCGTGGGAGGTGCTTGTTGCTTACGGAAACTGAAGGGTTCAACTTCCATTTACTAGGATATTAGAGCAGAATGGTGCCTGTAGTTTCCATTGCCCTGTTCTCCAAAAAGATTACAGTGGAAGAACCATTGTGGGGGTGGAATACCCACCTGTCCCTTCCAAATGGATTACATTTCAGCAGAGCATGGTGTAAAAGAAATATTTATTGCT
This sequence comes from Zootoca vivipara, assembly GCF_965207765.1. Classification (NCBI taxonomy): domain Eukaryota; kingdom Metazoa; phylum Chordata; class Lepidosauria; order Squamata; family Lacertidae; genus Zootoca; species Zootoca vivipara. The sequence continues at coordinate 21,614,721 of NC_142590.1, read as the reverse complement.
GCCTCTCAATGCACAGAGCTCTGCAGGTAGGAGATAAGCCAGTCAGTGCAGGGACATCACCAGACGTGCTCTCACAATGGGAATGTATAGGATGTTGCTCTGAAGTCTAATTTTGAAGGGATTTTTTTTTTTTAAAAAAAAGAATTATCTTTCTATTAGAAATGCAGCACACCCCACCACATAACAATATTGTTGCTGGGCACACTTAGGGCAGTGACTTTTTATTAATAATTTTTTAAAAAGCAAGACAGGCAGTTCCGTTGTTTTCTAAAAGCGGAACAGGTTTGCAAATGGTGTCTACTTCCAAGAGAGATGAAGATATGCTCAGCCACTTCCATTTAGCATCTAGTTTATTTATTGGGGAGCTTCACACCATCCTGGCTCCCTGATGGATTGTACATGCATGAGAGATATGCCTGCAAATGGGTGTGTGTGAATCAGTCCCCTGTTTTTTGGTGAAGTATAATAATAATAATAATAATAATAATAATAATAATAATAACAACAATAATAATAATAATAATTTTTATTTATACCCAGTAAAAACCGGGCTCAGGGCGGCTAACACCAATAAAATTACAATAAGACATAAAAGAAAAGAAAACAATTAAAATACAGATTAAAATACAATATTAAAATTTAAAATGCAGCCTCATTTTAAGTAGTCCATAAATCCAAACCATGAGGGAGGAAAACACAGGGGTCAGACTGAATCCAACCCAAAGGCCAGGCAGAACAACTCTGTCTTGCAGGCCCTGCGGAAAGATGACAAATCCCGCAGGGCCCTGGTTTCCTGTGAAAGAGCGTTCCACCAAGTCGGGGCCAATACTGAAAAGGCCCTGGCCCCAGTTGAGGCCAATCTAGCCACCTTAGGGCTCGGGATCTCCAGAATATTGTTGTTTGTGGACCTTAAGGTCCTCCGCGGGGCATACCAGGAGAGGCGGTCCCGTAGGTCCCTAAATATGGAATTTAGGGTAATAATATTGGGTAATAGGGCTTAGTGAGCTGGGAGAGTCTGTGGCAGAAAGAAGTCAAGAGGCTGGTGAGTCAGATGAGTCAGGCTGATGAAGAGCCACAAGAGTCTCCCCCTCCTGCTGCAACTAGCTGCCCTCCTCCCTTGTCTCCCAGAACCAGAAGAGGCATGAAAAGGGCAGAGGAGAGATTGGCTACATGCATACACACTGTCTATGATTGCTTGGGGAAAGCCCTATAGGGAGGAGACATAGACAGCTGTGGGGACTGATTTCATGGAATCAGGGAATGAGCTGCTTTGCTCATTAGGCCTGACAACTCAGCCAAGTCTGCAGAGATTGTGTTTTTGATAATAAAGAGTTAGCTCCAACTTTGAAGTGTGTGATTTACTAACCAGCACGTTCTGAGAGAAAAGGTGGGATCTAAGTGTAGCAGATAAACAAACAAGCATGGCACTGTATTTTGTTGCTTTCTTCCCCTGCACCTGCTTAAAATTAAGGTGCAAGATGACCACATCAAATTACTGGTGTCAATGTAGCAAAGTGGGTGGGTGGGTGGGTGGATGACTGAGCATGCTTAGCTTTGAGGAAAGTACACTGACGAGGGGTTAAAAACCACTTTAATCCTGCTATGAAAAGTTGGGTTATAAATAGGCTGGTTATGGACGAATCCAGGGGTTGCCAATGTGGTGCCCTCCACATGTTTGGGACACCCAATACCCTTGGCCATTGGCCATTCTGAGTGGGACTTATGGAAGTTGTTGCCCCAAACATCTGGGAGATGCCATGTTGGCTACCCTGGACTAAACTCTATAGAGATAAACTCTGCAGAAGAGAAAGGGGATCCCTTCTCTTGCATATGTCCTCTGCGTTCCTCTGTCAGGGTTTTGAGCAGGGGTGAGGAACCCGAGGACCTCCGGCTACCATTGAACTATAATTCCCAGCATCCCTGATATAATGTAATTCCCATTGGCCATACTGGCTGCTACTGATGTGGATGGAGTCCCAACAAGGGCCTAGAATAGCACTGGTTCTGAAAGATCTACATTGGCTCCTGGTCCGTTTCCAAGCAAAATTCAAAGTGTTGGTGCTCACCTTTAAAGCCCTAAGTTGGCTCGGCCCTGTATACTTGGAGGAGCATCTCCACCCCCATTGTTCAGCCCAGACACTGAGGTCCAGCTCTGAGGGCCTTCTGGCAGTTCACTTACTGAGAGAAGTAAAATTACAGGGAGCCAGGCAGAGGGCTTTCTTGGCAGTGGTGCCCTCGATGTGGAACGCCCTCCCATCAGATGTCAAAGAAATAAAGAATGACTGCTGCTGCTGCTGCTACTACTAATAGACTACAGGTTTCCCATCCCTGGTTTAAAGCAAGACACTTGTATATCACTTCATCTGGAATAATCCTGTTTTTTATTAGGCCAGGCATGTCCACAAGCCATACATTCACCGAACTCTGCATTCACTTCCTTTTTGTTAGGAACACTGTGCGTCTTTGCATCTTTATGCCAAGAGTAAACTTGGAACAACATAACTTTATTTCCCTAATAATATGTTAATTCCTTAATAGCATGTTTAAGAATTCCAAACGATTGATGCTAATTTTAAGCTAAAGAGGTACAGTCTAGATGTGAATAAGGCTGGATAATTACACTACTCATGTCTGAATATTAATAGCCTTCTAAGCGTCTTATTTTGCATACATTTTGGACCACAGTCTGTAGCTGTTTTGTACCCACAATTCCCATGATCAGGATTGGTCCCACTGTGACTGAACAGATAACTTTATGAATGCTGTAAAAAATATTAAGTTGTCAGCTGTCTGAAGCGAGATTTTTAATGATCTTCTCCTGTACCTTAGGAAAACTTAATGAGTTTATTCAAACTTTAGGCATGGTATAATACGCACACCTGGGTACGTAATGGGCATTCGTACAGCACTGCAGTGTAAAGAATATAAAAGCACTACAGTTGTGATAAATTACCCATCCAAAAGACACATTAGCACACATTTGGAAAACTGTTTGCAAAAATATCCCCGCCTTTTAAAGATTGCTTTGGCAACAGGAAATGGGGTTTGTTACAAGGTAATTTTAGCATCAGTTCTATCCCACTCAGGATGACTTTAGGAAACAACCTCTTAAGTACCTATGTGTTCAACTTTCATTATACTTGTCTAACTTTCCTAGGCAAAAGCTTGTGCTATCTGGAACTGCCTGCAGAAAAATGTGCACGGATAATGAATTCCAATGCATTCCCCGCCCTCCAGAAATATCTACTCATCAATCTCTAAAAGCCATCTTATGTAATGGCAGCACCCGCCATTACATCAGAAGAGGCCTCTGCCTAATACTGGTATATTGCTTTGCAGATCTCAAATGCTATATCCTGGATCCGCAAACGTACTAAATGTTCATTGTAATGTAAATGGGTTTTTCAGCTCTTAGTGGTATAAAAATACAAAAAGCAGCCCCTTTTTGTTTTTTAAATTGCACGCTCTATCATATCACAAAAACCAAATGCCAAAGCTACAAGGGAAGAGGGAAGGTTGCTTCCACCAATACGTAAATTCTAGTGTGGCTGCATAAAATTCTGACCAGTCAAATTTAGCTGGTCAACGTTTAAGGTCCATGCAAAAGACAAAGCAGTATAATTCCGTTTCACTGGAATTATACTTTCTTCCTGCAGGCAAAGCCGTCAGCTTGCCTACCAAAGAACCCTCACATGGGATGGAGGACTTGGAGAGGCCACGTTCTGGGACAGGAAAGGGGCAGAGACTATCCGTTCAACTGGGATTCCAGGCGGGCAGCTGTTGCCACATGGCATGACTGCGGTGGGTCCAGGAAGGCCACCATCTTCCGGCATGGCGGGGAGAGGTGATGGCAGGCATTGCCCACCTCCAGGCGCATCAGGCCCTCAGGTAAGAGCAGGCAATACCTGCTCTGCCAGTTGGATGCAGGGCCTTGGGGCCTGCAACCAGCCCACACCTAGCCTATTTAAGGGGGTGGCCAGGGGAACCTCAGCTTCTGGGGCCGAAATTCAGTCTTGCGGGCCTCTTTGCCTGCCCCTCAATACTCTTCCCTAGGCTGCACACCTTCCTGACCCAAATCTGCTCTGCACTGTCCCTGAGTGTTTTTGCCTGGCTGGAAGATGTCATTGAGTTCTGATAATGCACCTTTATGTGTCTGAATGGAGGCCAGAGGTGTGTGTGTGTGTGTGTGTGCTAGCCTACTGTTCAAAGGGAAAACTGACATTGCTCCACCCAGCTTTCACCTCTGACTCTGCCCACCTTTGGCTCCCAGACGTTTGACTAGAAAGGAATGGGGGCCCTAGGCTGAAAAATATCCCCCACACCTGTTTTAGGGTACACACTCAGTCTATATACTGTGTAGTGCCCAGACCTGTACAGCCACACTCTGCACATATGAAATAGGCCTGTTACCAAACCCCAACTCCTAATGACTCCACAGTCTGAAGAATTGCAATGGCTGCCAATTTGCAAATAGGTTTTTGGTGCACAAAGCCCTATACAGCTTGGGAATGATCAGTCTGCATCTGTATCGGAATAGTTTGATATTTTAAAAATTGTTTCACCACTTCTTATTTGTCACCCTGGGCTCCTTTGGGAGGAAGGGCAGGATGTGCATTTAATTAAACAGGTAAAAAGAACTTCTGTGGCATTTCTAATTGAAGTGAGTCAGAAAACAGAATGAGGGAGGGGTATAGCAGATACTGAGGAGTCAAGCCCTGACTCAGAAAACCTCTCTGTATTTCACATTGAATCAAATACTTTTCCCCTCAACGTATTTAAACAGTTCCAATTATTCAATAAGATTTACACCCGAAATAAGAAGGTTTAGGATTGTAGCAGTTATTTTTAAGGATTTGATATATTTTGGGTTTTTATCCAAATATGTGTTGTTCTTGTTTTCTCTGATGAAACAACCCTCCTATAGATGTCCAGGTAGAAAGGTTTGCTGTTAGCTACTGTACAACAGGCAAAAATGGAACAGGTGGAATATATGCTCCGCAAAGAAATGCAGTGAGGGAATGCTCCATCTATTAAACAGCTGTCCAGCTCTTAAAAACACAGGCACCCCATGAAGGATGGAAATAGTTGACATGAAACTTTAGCTCACAAGTTGTATCACAGGTTCCTAGAGAAATAGCCCAGAAGACTCAAGTAAATAAGCCAATCATCAGCTTTTGGTGTAGGGGGGCAGGTAAGAAGATCTAGAAATCACAGACATGACCTATCCAAATCTAAGGAAAGAAAAGGGAGTCTCCAGATGAAGAGGATTTAAGAGGTGCATGTGGAATCCAACACGTGGGCTCATTTCATGTAAACCAGGGTAGGAAGGGGTACTTCCAATCCGGCCTGTGACATCTTCTCTGAGTCTAAATGTTGGGAGGAGGAGAGTGGGTGGCATATGTGTAGCGGAGTGTGTGTGTGTGTGTGTGTGTGTGTGTGTGTGTGTGTGTGTACAAATGTCAGGTGTGAGTGTATGGGAAGTGCATATGTAGGAATGCATGGGGGATTTATGTGGTGTGTGGCCACACCCACTTTTATATTGGCCACACCCACCACAGGCACATAGAATCATAGAGTTGGAAGGGACCCCCCCCCACCCAAGAGTGAGTGCAACCCTCTGTTGAGTGCAGGAATCTCAGCTAAAGCATCCATGACAGATGGCCATCCAACCACTCTTAGAAACCTCCAAGGAAGGAGAGTCCACAACCTCCCGAGGGAGACTGTTCCACTGTCAAATGGCTCTTACTATCAGAAAGTTTCCCCCGATGTTTAGTCAGAGTCTCCTTTCTTGCAACTCAAAGCCATCGGTTCATGTCCTACCCTCCAGAGCAGGAGAAAACAAGCTCCCTCCATCTTCCATGTGACAGCCCTTCAGATATTTGAAGAAGACCCTCAGAAGGATAACGAAGAAATACTGTAGTCCCTGACCAAAACAGGTTACCTGCCCGTGGGGTAAATCATGCACTAAAAGGGCAGAGAGAATAGAGACACATCTCTAACTTTAATACTATCAAAGCCTCCTTGAAACTGGCCACCCTGCCTAATCTGCTTACTTGTTCCTCACAGCCAGGAGGCCTTTCACTGTGACTGCATGGACGCCAATCATTAAAGAACACTACTCCCCACAAAGAACTGTGGGAACTACAGATTGTTAAGTGTGCTGGCAACTGTAGCTCCATGGCAATTCCTACGATTCTTTGGGAACTGATGTTCTTTAAATATATAGCTTGTATGCAGCCCACTTGTGAGTCTTAATCAGGGTTAAGGCAACAAGATGTAGCTCAGATTAACCACGATTACACACTAGGTCTGCACTGCTACACGAAAGTAATATTTCGACCAAATTGTTCCACTGCAAGAGCTCAGAGACGGAATATTCAAACCTAGGCACTCTCCTTAGATACCTAAGTATTTTATTAATGTCAACATACTGTCGGCTCAAGGCGCAATGCTTTAAAAGCTCGTCTTCAGCTACAGAATCTCTCATTTCTCTCCAGTGACTTAAAAAACGCTAAATCACAATGGGCAGGTGAGAAAGGGGTGGCAAGTCTGAAGTTGGTGGAATTTGTAAAAACGATTTACATGCTATCTGAGGTTTATTTATATGTCTTTGGGGATTCCCTTGGAATCTCACTTATGGAGCTGAAGGTTTTTCGTAGGCTTGAACTGCTGAACCTGAGCTATCTGCATTTCACCCTGACAAAGGGGCAGAAAAGGCATAGGGAGGCCTTGAAAAGCTTCCTCAAGCTAGATTCTATACCGTACTGCCTCAGCCATTCTCCATCCCACATTTAATTAAAAACAGCAACAACACACACCCTTGACTGGCATTATGCGAAAAAATGGCCGAAGAAAAGGGAGTGAGAGTAGAAAAGAGAGCAAGGTTTTAGAGAGATCGAGGAGAAGGCAGCCTGGAGGCTGGTATTTTCAATTAACACCCTATATGTTTTCACAACCCTTAGCCTGTCTAAAATTAATGGAACTTCCTCCCTCCACCTTACACACCACACCAATTTAACCCTAAATTGGAAGAAAAGGAGAACACGCATCATCCCTAAAGGTAAAGCTGGAAGCATTTCTTTTCTCTTCAATCAAAACTCACTAAACATTAATGAAAAACCAACATTTCTGCTCTGCAGCTGCCCTGGATAATCTAGTCTTTGTTAATTTATTGCCGATTATGCATGTGTGTGCATATGTGTACGTGTACACAACCAAAAACTCACATATTCTTTGTAATTATCATCTCTGAATCAGAGAGAACTCCATAACCACTTAGGTTCATTTTTTATGTTTCCTTCCCTAAAGTACCAAGACTTAATTCCACTTACTGTCCTCTCCCTACCCTAAGGAGTGCAGGCTGTATTGACCAGTATTTCTGCTCAATTCCGATTATAATTGCAAAGGCACCTGCATTGAGATTAAACCTCCTGCCTCCCAACTTCTCGTGCACAGCAATCAGAGCGGGTTATTAAAATAGGCTCTGGTAATTTTCGACAGGTTCTTTAATCTTACCTTCTGTGTTTTTATTCTCCAAACCTCCCGCCTTGTAGTCTCCTCAGACACGGGGGGTGGAGGGAAACATTAACTGAACAGAGCGGGAAGTTGATTTAGTGAAGCCTGCTGGACCTGAACAGAAGTATACCTCAGATATTATATAAAGCACTTTAAAATTGTAACCAAATAACCATAGGTTTCACCCCGCTCCTTCCAATTGCTTGCCTTGAGCAGAAATTGCTCTCTTCTTCTCCGAGAGTTTCAATTATCAGCTCCCTGATAAAACAACCAGGAGAGGACAAGAAGCCATCTAAAATCTTCAAGAGTAAGTTAAGTGGAAGCACATCTTGCTACATGAAAATATTAGCACTCGGATGCAAATGAACCCAAGCCTGCAATGTGAGTGCATTGGCAAGGGCAAAAGGTTTAGCCAGGAATGGAGAAACTGTGATCCTCCAGGTGTTGAACTACAACTCCCATCATCCCCTGGCCATTGTCCCTCCTGGATGGGGCTGATGGGAGTTGACAAGCCATAGGGCACCCATCCCTGGTTTAGGCAGTTGCTATATATGGTAGCTTCTCATAAGAGGTTTTATCTTCAGCCTCTGCTGGTAGAAATAAGAGCCAAATTACAAGTGAAGGGGTCAAATGGTGAAATGGGCGACCTAGATGCATATATATATATCATTTAACAGCCAGCAAACAGACTAGAACCCCTTTTCTTGAGAATTTACTATTCTACATTGAGGTATGTAATAATAATCCATTCCCAACATGCAGTCGGTGAAGAGCTACTCTCTGAGATTCTGCCGATTATGTTGCTGTTCGAAGACTCTGAGAACGTACAGAGTTCATCAAGTGGCCAAATGCACCTGATGCAGAGGTGCATCTTCCTTCTGGAGCTTCTCAGACATTTACCACAGATCAGGGGGCTTGAGAAAGGGATAGGAACCAGGACTGGTGTGTACTCAAGCAGATTTGTGGCACTGGCACTGGGTAAACATTTCAAGGGAACAATTATTTGGGGGAAGAGAGAGGGGGAGGACAGAGAGATGGAAAAAAAACATGTAGAAAGAAACACATCAAGCAATCGTTGTTAGGCTTCATTCTTGAAATTCAGCGGCGGAGCAAGCCAATCGGGTGCTTGGGGCGGCGTGTGTGCCCTGCACCCAGGAGGAGAGCCACCCACCCGCAGGGGTGGGGTGAGTGAGGGCAGGGCACTCTGCAAGGGCTCCAATGAGTCAGCCTGCCTCCTCCCACTCCGCCGCCCTACAACTGTGGGGGAGGCTGCAGGTGGACCATTTGGGGCAGCGCGGAGCCTGTAGGCGCCCAAGCCATCGCGTCACTCTCAGGAGAGATGTGTGGCTCTGGCGCGCTGCAGGCCCCGCAGTGAGTGCCGCCCGGCATTTTGTCACCCCCCTCAGTGGTGACACCCAGGGCGGCCTGCCCCCACCACACCCCTTCCTCCGCCCCTGTTGAAATTTCATGTGCAGAGGGTGTACATCTACTGACATTCCAACAGCCTAATGGCTGACCTTACTTAACTGATAAATCACAGCACAATCCTCTCCTTGTCTGCTGAGAAGTCCCTATTGTATTCAATGGGGCTTACCCCACACTGGGGTTAGGCTTGTAGCTCTAGCCATTTTCTTGGCAACACAATCTCCCCCCTCTCTGCTCTAGTTTCTGCTTTCCCCAAACACCATGTGGAATAGAATAACTTCAAAATCTCCCTTCAAGCATCCATATACCACATTCACTTTCACAAAGGACATACATTGCAAACGGAAAATAGGTTTTTGCAGCTCCTTTGATCGGGGTGGAAATTTCTGTATGGGTAACGTTTCCACAAGGGAAATGCACCTAATGTACACATTAGCATGTGATGAATATACAGCACATACATTTCGTAGTCAAAGCCTACTTTATCACTGCCAATCAGGAATTATTTAATAGAATTCATATACCGCTCAGTTGTAAATAAAACCTCTAGATCTTTACAAAGACTACAAACTATACATTGAAATTGTCCATTGAAGTCAAAGTTAAAAACAAGTTTTAAAAGAAACACATCCAAAATCTAAATAAAATCAAGACTTCCCCATCACTTGTACAACCAATGAACGATATACTTGTATGTTGATTTGTCAGATTTGATGGCATGCATATAGGAAAAAGGCAGTTTCCTACATGGAAATGACTGTGTAGCTGAAATGTCAGCTTCAAAGAGATGCTACAACTATTTTGTTATCATCATATACAAGCTGGTAGGCTGAAGAGGGTGGTGGGAGGGGGGAGAAACCAACCACATTTTAATGCTCCTTGATTAGCTGAATCGTTCCAAACAGCTGCAGTGTGTAAATACTGTGGCTGGCAACCATATTAAATGATTATGAGGTTGCTGGCACCAAACGAAGTGTGCATTTCCCGATCTTGCAGTTTTCTCAGCTCTAGAAAACTACTCTGTCGCTGAAAGAAATAGAGTAGTACAGCCACGTGCACCGAGGACATTAAACAGGCTGGTTTTCTCTTCTTGGAGAGATAATTAGGTATACAGTGGTACCTCTACTTACGAATAACTCTACTTACGAATGTTTCTACTTACGAATGGAGCTCCGTCCGCCATCTTGGATGCGGTTTAGATAGGGTTGCTTCTACTTACGAATTTTTTCTCCCAATGCATTCCTATGGGATTCGACTTACAATTTTTTTCGACTTACAAATGTGCGTTCGGAACGCATTAAATTCGTAAGTAGAGGTACCACTGTATATGTTTCAGGGATGGCTAACCTGTGGTTCTCTCTAGACATTGCTGAACTACAACTCCCATAATCCCGGGTCGCTGGCTAGCCTCAATGTGTGTGGAGATGAGGATAGTTCCATTGCGCAAGCAAAAATATTTGCAGACAGAATACATTAGATGAATATTGCACATAACACTTAAGAGTTCCAAAGAGGACTGCCACATAATGTATATTTTATGAAGTTTAAATATTGTGATTTTTAAACTTTTTGCAATATTTTTTAATATAGTCATATACCGTCTTCTCAGATGAAGGGCGGTCAAGAGTTGAAACATACATTTCTCACACACCCAAAACAGCCTCCAAAGTAAGCAACTGAGCACCTAATTCATGGACTTTCCCGCCAATTAAATAGGCAAATGCTTTGATGGTTTAATGGCTGCATCCTTAAGAATTTCACACAAATGCTAAAAACGAGTCAAAGAACCAGGGCCAGCGCTTGCATGAGGCAATTTGAAGCAGCTGTATCAGGTGGCAAATTCTGAGGGGTGGGAAGTGGCTAGAAATGTGTGTCCTTTGCCCTGCAGCCCCTAAGCTAGCTTGCTGCCCTGGGGTGCAGTGGAAGATTTGTTCCATCACCAGTGCCGAAGGAAGAGTCAACCTGGGGGTCTAGTCAAATTTTGTGCACAGAACGGGAAATAAAACATCTTGTCCTTTGCCTCAGGCGGCAAAATGGCTTGGGTCATTTCTGCAAAGAATGGAACGGGACTTGCTCAATCAACCCTAAACAGCCTCAGCCCTGTCTCCATCCCCATTAGACACTGAGCTCTAGCTCCGAGGGCCTTTCTAGCGGTTCCCTCGCTGCAAGAAGTGAGGTTACAGGGAATCAGGCAGAGGGCCTTCTCTTTAGTGGTGCCCACCCTGTGGAACGCCCTTCCCATCAAGTGCCAAGTAACTACACAGCCTTTAGAAGACCTCTGAGGGCAGCCCTGTATAAGGAAGTTTTCAATGTTTAAAGTTTTATTACGTCTTTATATATGCTGGAAGATACCCAGAGTGGCCGGGGCCACCCAGTCAGATGGGCGGGGTACAAATAATAAAAGTATTATTATTGTCATTATTATTGGTTGATTGAGATGGCAAGGCGGCAAAGACTTTAGAGCACACGAAAAGATTGCCATAAGCTGAGAGGCACCACTTTTATTCCTGTGGTGGTTGCCCGGGGGGGGGGGGGACAGGGGGACGGGACATGGGAAGCAAGGAGTCCACGTACTGTTCTGATCCGTGTGCACTCAGACACCCAACCCAAGGTAATCAATGGCCTATTAACTCTCTGGCAAAAGTAATCAGGAATCTGTAATTGATTAAGTCTTAGATCCATTAATCAGGCACTTGAAATAAGAACTCATTTTCTAAGTAACCATTAACAGTAACCCTGATCAAATGAGACTTTCACACTGATTTGATTTTTATTTGCAGAGGTCATTGTTTTATTAATGAAAGGAAAATGAACTACAGAAGATAGATTAAAAAGCCCGGAATAGTGTATGGCTGAAACAGCGCAGGATGACAGCGGCGGTGGGAACAAACAGAAGTGGGAATGAAGAGCGCATCAGCTCCAAAGGCAGAAATACTGATATTACAGTAGAAATTGGAGTTCTTGGTAAAGTCCAGAAGTAAACGAAAAATTGCAAGAACTCGGGTCAGAAAGGATAATTTCAAAAAATATTCACAAAGTTTTATTCAGGATAACTTCCAGTAAATATCAACATCAGGACAAGGCCCTGTTTCGATGATTCTTCATCAGCGAGGTTTCTTAGGTCTAAGTGTACCAAGTATGTTTGCAACACTTAGCCCTAAGAAACCTCGCTGATGAAGAATCATCGAAACAGGGCCTTGTCCTGATGTTGATATTTACTGGAAGTTATCCTGAATAAAACTTTGTGAATATTTTTTGAAATTATCCTTTCTGGCCCGAGTTCTTGCAATTTTTTGTTTACTTCCAGAAATACTGATATGACAAAACATGAGGACAGAGCTGGGAGGTAGGGAGCATTGCTCTCTTCCAAATGCACAGAGATATTTCCTGCTCCAACCTAGTGGGAAAACGAACCCTTATCTATAGGGAGAAAACTCAGTTCCTAACTTTGCTGTGGGTTTGGCCTGGCTCTTGGTGCTGTACTCTTGCTGAACTTCTAGAGCAGGGTGTGAGAACCCTTCTCATCCCAAGGGCCACATTGCCTTCGGGGAAACCTCCCAGGGACCACGTGGTGGCAGTGGCGGGCAGAGCCTGAGAAATACTACTACTACTAATTTATTTATACCCCACCCATCTGGCTGTGTTTCCCCAGGCATTCTGGGCGGCTCCCGCCAGAATATTAAAGACACGATAAAATATCAAACATTAAAAACTTCCCTAAACAGGGCTGCTTTCAGATGTCTTCTAAAAGTCAGATAGTTATTTCCTTGACATCTGATGAGAAGGTGTTCCACAGGGTGGATGCCACTACCAAGAAGTCCTCTGCCTGATTCCCTGTAACCTCACCTCTTTCAGTGAGGGAACCACCAGAAGGCCCTTGGCGCTGGACCTCAGTGTCTGGGCTGAACGTTGGGGGTGGAGACACTCCTTCAGCTACACTGAGTGGAGCAACCGATGTACAATTTACCTTTACAGTCGCACCTTGGAAGTCGAACAGAATCCATTCCGGAAATCCGTTCGACTTCTGAAACATTCGAAAACCAAAGTGCAGCCAATCGGAAGCCCCGCTGGACATTCGACTTACAAAAGAATGTTTGAAAACCGGAACACTCACGTCTGGTTTCTGATTGTTTGGGAGCTGGAACGTTTGACTCCCAAGGTGTTCGGGAGCCGAAGTATGACTGTATATTGTAGGCTGGTTTCTACACACAGTCACACACTCCTCCCTATCTTTCATGCAGGCAAGCAAAAGACACGTTCAGAGTTTGAGGACATATTCCAGTCAGGCAGAAACATCCAAGGTGGGCATAAAGTGGGGGCAGTAAAGGGTTGTGGCCTGGAGAAAGTCTTAAGGGCCAGGCAGAGATTCTTGGAGGGTTTCATTTGGTCCCTGAGCCTGAGGCCCTCTCACCTTTGGGTCTATACAGTATTTGGGTGGGTGGGAACTAGCTCTTTGACCTAGATATAATTGTTCTTCTCCACATTCCAAGCTGAAGTTATCTTCAACTGGTGTGGAACAGAGCTATTCCTATTCAGAACATTCCACTACAACCCCATCATTAAAAATACCTTTTGTAGATCATTGCCTGGTGAATCAAATATGATCAATATTATGACAATTAATACCATCAACCGCATGTTTATTCAGACCCTTGCCAGTTATTCCTTTCAAGTTTCACCACTCTGTTAGAATTCCATTAGCTGCTTTAAAAACAAAATGAGCAATTTCTAATGCTCAGTACACTTAATTGGCATATTGTGAACTGGTTCCATTCAAATGCTTACTGGGCGGCAACATAGTGAAGGAAACAGGCAAGTTGTCCTGAACCCTTGGCCTACCTGACAGCAAATCAGCATGTTGAGACCCCAGTCGAGGGTTAATCCATGTGCCCAGTGTCCAAACCAAAGCACAGTCCCACAGAAATCATGGAGCATCCAAGCCAAGGCCCATCAATATGGGCAGCTAAGCAGACACGGCACCTCAGCTCTGCTTCCTTTTGGAATTTCCATGCTGATTGCAGCACCTGGGCTTGATGAGGCTCACCTGTTCCAAACCTACTTCTCTCCTTCCAGAGCTAGTGAGCCCTACCTGGCCAGCTAGAGAGCTGGGCTGTGGGCCCTTCTCTGCCTCTGATTCCTAGAGTGCCCCTCCTGCTGCTCCCTATGCCTCAGAGGCCACCATGTTCATGGAAACAGGGGGCCCTCTGGCTCTGGTGATGGGTCCTGCTGCTCTGGTTCCTGACCCCCATCCAACCTCTCCTTCCCCATCCCCAGCTTGCCCCAGTCCTGGCTACACCCCTCCCTCCCATCCCATCCCATCCCATCCCATCCCATCCCTCCTATTTCTCCTCCATCTATGGAATAGACCCTACATTTTGCCTGCTTGGTGAAAACGCTGCTTGCTTGTTCTTTGCAAATCAACAGCAAAAAATCAAATCTGTGTACTGCTGCTATGAAATAAGTAGGATCCAATTTAATTTTTTAGGCTTAAAATAGTCTTTCTTCTCTTTAACATGCCTGATGAACTTGACATTTTCTGATGTCAGCGACAAGTACCTACTGCATCTTAAGTGTTGCTTCTGACTGTGTAAATCTGCTTGCTAAAACGGGGGTGGGGGGGTGGGGGATCTACTCATATTGTGCTCCTCCAAATAGCCATGAACAAATTGGTTGAACTTGAGGTAACTATTCTGTGGGCGGCATCATTTCAGAAGGATGGAAAGGGACTCTGAAGCATACCAAAAAGTAGATGACAGGAAGAAAGCTATACTAGAATGCTTCTCTTCCAACATCTAGTTTTCTGGATTGTGTTTTGTGAAGAACCATTCCATCACATGAGCCCTTTGCCTGCAACCTGAATATGTACTGCCCAAATACAGTTTTAATCCTTCAGCTGAGAACCAAGGCAGAAGATGCAATGTTTTGTGCGAATACAGTGGTACCTCCGGTTGCGGACGGGATCCGTTCTGGAGGTCTGGTCGGATCCTGAGGTTTCCACAACCTGAGGGCTGCTTCTGCGCATGCACACTTGGCAAAACCTGGTAAAATACTTCCGGGTTTGCCACACGCGCATACTGAAGTTTACGTACCCAGAGGATTACGTAAACGGAGGTACGACTGTACATCCAGTCTCCTGCCCATCTTTATTATCCCATATGTGAATTTTCACAGTTCTCCTTTTTGGCAAGCAAACACTGTTGGGGCAGTTTGTCCAAAGGGTGATGCAAATGTTCTATTTTTCATGAAATAGAATATATAGAGGAGCAGGAAGCATGAGCCTACATGTCCTTGTTTATAGTTTTGTTTTGTTTTTGGAGTGGCCTCACTTGCGATGATACTGCAAATGGAACAAGTTGCTTTTTCATAACAATAATAAAAAAGTGATAGATGTGTCTGGTTCAGGGCTTTCTGAGTTTTAACACTGGAACCAGCTGTCAAGATCAGGATTTAGAGCAGCTTAGCACCATAGTCAGCTGTTCATGCCAGCGCTCAGACTTGAAACATGCAAACGTTCAAGAAAGTAGTGCACAGCTCATTGCTAACCCACATGCTTTTTGTAGGCCTCATATTCAAAATCTCAGCATCTCCAGCTAAAGGATAAAATAGAACAGAGTTGGGAAACCCCAAGACATGAAAAGCCAAAACTAGTCAGCACCAACCGTATTAGATTAGACAGACCATTGGTTGGATTCAGTACAAGTCATCGTAGACAACTAATCAGGAAAAACAAACAAACAAACAAACAAACAAACAAACAAACGTGGCCTTCCTTTCTTTGGGACTTCTGATGCTACAGAACACAAATGGTGGGGAAATCTCTCTTGAATGTTTTTTTTTCTTGCATAGAAAAAAAGCCAGCACTTGGAAGAGAAATTTTTATTAACCGGCCTATGTTCTAGAGCAGTGTTTCATGACCTTGCCCCCCCCCATATGTTGTTAAGCAGGCTTCCTCAAACTCGGCCCTCCAGATGTTTTGAGACTACAATTCCCATCATCCCTGACCACTGGTCCTGCTAGCTAGGGATCATGGGAGTTGTAGGTAAAAAACAGCTGGAGGCCCAAATTTGAGGAAGCCTGCTGTTAAGAGCACAACTACCATCATTCCTAGTCAGCAGGGCCAGTGATCATACGATGGAGTTGTAGCCTAACAACATCTGGGGACACATGGTACAGTCTACAACAGGGGTGGGGAATCTGCGGCTCTTTCAGCTGTTGCTGGATTCCCCAAATCCTTGAAGTCCAACATCTGGAGAGCCGCAGGTTCATCCTTGGTCTTAAAAGGCCTGGGTCTCATGCTTTCTCTTTAAAACACGGGAATCAGACCTTGAGACAGGGGGTGATTTCTAGGCAAGATTTAGCCCTATCTTCCATGTTCATGAGTGGAGTTGGCTGTTCCAGACAGGGTCAGACTCTCCCTGAAGGACCAGGCTTGGAGCTTGAGGGTTCATCTGGGCTTTCCTCTGCCAGTGGCCAGACTGCTGATAGGTATTAGTCGGTATAGCATGAAGCTCTTAATCTCAGGGTGGGGGTTCAAGCCTCTCGTTGGGCAAAAGATGACCCTTGTGGTCCCTTCCAACTCTACAATTCTAAGTAGTCTGATCAGTATTTGCACAACTGCAGTGGCTGCCTATACATTTCTGGACCCAATTCAAGCTTAAAGGTAAAGGTAAAGGGACCCCTGACCATGAGATCCAGTCGTGACCGACTTTGGGGGTTGCGTACTTATCTCGCATTATTGGCCAAGGGAGCCAGCATACAGCTTCCAGGTCATGTGGCCAGCATGACAAAGCCACTTCTGGCGAACCAGAGCAGCACACGGAAATGCCATTTACCTTCCTGCTGTAGTGGTTCCTATTTATCTACTTGCATTTTGACGTGCTTTCGAACTGCTAGGTTGGCAGGAGCTGGGACCGAGCAACGGGAGCTCACCCCATCACGGGGATTCGAACCACTGACCTTCTGATCGGCAAGCCCTAAGCTCTGTGGTTTAACCCACAGTGACACCCGCAAAGCTTTAAATGGCTCAGGATCCAGAATACCTGACTGACCATCTCTCCCAACAAGAACATAGCCAGGCCTTATGAGCACCATCTGTAACCCTATGCCCCCTCCAAGGGAGGCTTGGAGAATGACAATGAGGGAGAGGTTCTGTTTTGTTGTGGTCCCCTTGTCTGTGGAATGTGAGGTCTGTCTGGTGCCAATACTGACATCTTTTTGGCTTCCGGTCACCTTTTCACCCAGGCATTTGACAAAATGTGAAGTTTTAAACCTCAACTGCATGTCACCTAAAGACTGCCCTGTGCCAAGCAGCTAACAAATAAGATAAAGTTTGCAAAATGAGAGTCGCATATTTCTCTTTTTAAGAGATCCCTGGATTATAGCTTCCCCTTCTGCATTTATGCAATCACCCTGGTGTTTTCTAGTCATGCTGGTTGAATCGTGTTTATAGCTACAGGGACACTAATTGTATTCTGTTCTGGCCACTGTGCCCTCTCCACAGGTTAATAAGTTCACTATTCATACGTGCTCGCTGCTTTTTTTGAACACTGCGATAAGTGTGTTTTCCTCCAAGAGTGTTAATTAGCTGCCTTGGAAGGTGCATTATTTCCCTCCTCTCCATAGTTGCTTTTAGGTGCTGCAGTTTATGATGTGTATGCAAAAAAAAAAAAAAGTACTGGGATCCAGCTAGAGTTTGCCAGACCATAGCAACCTGCAGAGCACCTATCATCTTCCACAGAAAAAAGTGTGGGGCCATGATTTGGCTCATGCCCGGTCTGATTTCCACCTTGTCCTGAGTAGTAAAAGAAAGAAAGAAAGAAAGAAAGAAAGAAAGAAAGAAAGAAAGAAAGAAAGAAAGAAAGAAAGAAAGAAAGAAAGAAAGAAAGAAAGAAAGAAAAGCAGGCAGCTTGAGTGAATAGCCCTAGTGGAAGTGGTTGTATTTACTTCCAGTGCTGCTAAAAGAAGACCACAACTTCTCAAATTGGGCTGCAATTTGAGCATTTTGAGATTATTAGTCCCTCCAAATGTCCCCTGGCAACCCCAGCAAATTTCATCGGAGATCTATTAACTATGAAAAACAACACTGTTGCTTTTAGGATATTCACATTTGAAGCTCTAATAGGAATTTTGTACCCAAAGAAAGAATAACTTGCACTGCTTTGCTATGCTATCCTGGGGCAAAAAGCGTGTTTTACACACACACACACACACACACACATATATATATATATATATAATCTTGAAGATTATTCCGGCACTGCAGAGGGTTGGACTTCATGACCCTTGGTATCCCTTCCAACTCTACAATTCTATGATTCTGTGATTCTATGTGCTGGGATAGCACAGCTGGAGTAGCTCAGTCAATAGGGTGTGTGACTCTTAATCTCAGGGTCATGGGTTTGAGCCATTACACATTGGACAAAAGATTCCTGCATTGCAGGGGATTGGACTAGAGGATCCTTGTAGTCCCTTCCAATTCTATGATTCTATGGAAAGTGGAAAGGGCAGAAGAATGAGCTGTCCTAGGTTCCCAACTGGTGGTCCGCGGACCCCCCAGGGGTCCGCGAGCTATGCCGGAGGGGTCCGCAACAGGGTCTTCCGGCGAGGCAAGATGGCGGTGGGCACGCTGGCGTGGAGCTCCTAAACTCAACCGTGCCAGCGCCGCCAAATCAGCCCCCAAACGGTAAAAAGCAACCCAAACCGCAGCCGCTGCTGCGTTGTTAGCCGAACCCCCCCCCCAGCGACCACGCCGGATCGGCGCCGAGGACGCCCGGCCGTGGCCTTGGGGCAGGCTACATCGCGGAGCGCCGACGCTCCGGTGGAGAAAGAGAGCCCCCGAGCCTCCGAGCGCGCTGAAGCCCACATCAGAGGGCCCCCGAACGCGCTGCTGCTGCCACCCTCTCCCTCACTGGGACATAGGGAGGAGGGAGAAGAGGCTTTGCTCTGTTGGAAGAGTTCTGTTAGCGTTCTGTCACTGTTATAGTTCTTTCACGGTCCTGTAGCTTGAATCAACGGAATGCGGTGGTGTTTAAATGGATGCAAAGGTGTTTTATAAAGTTTTTTCCTGACTCGGCCCTGCGCCGTAGCTTTTGGAGATCGCCAGACCCAAAGCGCGCGCCGCTTCCCTGCCCCCATAGCGCGGCCTCCTTTCTCAAAGCGCCCATTGTCTGCGGCTCACGTCACACCTGCGACTCAGGAGCCTCTCCAAAGGAGAAGAGAAGCCGACGACACATCTCTCTCTCTCTCCACACACACACACAAAGACGCAGGAACAATCAGGACCTCCCCCTCCTCCTCCAGCCGCTTCCCTCGTGCCTCCAGCTCCCCCAGTTCCAGCAAATGTTGCCCAGCGAGGAAAGTGACAGCAAACAGGCTGTGTGGGTCAATGGGATGGAGCTTTGATCTGGGTGGGATCAGGTCAGGCCCAAGACATGGAGCCTGATGTAAAATATCCAATTGGAAAAGGAACGCCCATCATACTGTACTAACTAATACGGGCCACAATTCTTTTTTATATATAAAGAGGTCTTGGCAGCCTTTGTTACAGAAATATCACTGTGTGCAATATTTCAGTATTAAAAACATTTTTTAAAAAACCAAATGGAAATGGATATTACTCCCCCCAAAAAACAAGCATTTTGCCCGTTGTGAAACATGATACATACCTTTACAGCAGATTCAAAACACGAACCCCCACCCCCCAAAAAATTATGGGAGCTCTAGTTTACCCATAGCAGAGCTACAATTTCCCAGCATCCTTAACAAATTACAATTCCCAGGATTCCTTGGGGCGATGTGCCAACGGACCACCTTAATATTGCTGATGGTCTTGGGGGAACACTTAGTAAATTTTATTGCAGTTGTAGAAATTGTGGTATGCTGTATAATTCCTTAATTGTATTTTTCTTTGCTTCTTTTACTTCCATAATATTCAAAGTGTAATACAATAAAATGCAATATTATAATTAATTGTTGTTGTTGGCATCCATTTGTATCAAGAGGCAATGGGCTTGATGGGCTTGAGGGAATCCTGAGCAAGTTTGCAGATGACACCAAATTGGGAGGGGTGGCTAACACCCCAGAGGACAGGATCACACTTCAGAATGACTTTAACAGATTAGACAGCTGGGCCAAAGCAAACAAGATGAATTTTAAGAAGGAGAAATGTAAAGTACTACACTTGGGCAAAAAAATGAAAGGCACAAATACAGGATGGGAGACACCTGGCTTGAGAGCAGTACATGTGAAAAGGATCTAGGAGTTTTGGTTGACCACAAACTTGACATGAGTCAGCAGTGTGATGCAGCAGCTAAAAAAGCCAATGCAATTCTGGGCTGCATCAATAGGAGTATAGCATCTAGATCAAGGGAAGTAATAGTACCACTGTATTCTGCTCTGGTCAGACCTCACCTGGAGTATTGTGTCCAGTTCTGGGCACCACAGTTCAAGAAGGATACTGATAAGCTGGAACGTGTCCAGAAGAGGGCAACCAAAATGGTCAAAGGCCTGGAAACGATGCCTTATGAGGAACGGCTTAGGGAGCTGGGTATGTTTAGCCTGGAGAAGAGAAGGTTAAGGGGTGATATGATAACCATGTTCAAATATATAAAAGGATGTCATATAAAGGAGGGAGAAAGGTTGTTTTCTGCTGCTCCAGAGAAGCGGACACGGAGCAACGGATTCAAACTACAAGAAAGAAAATTCCACCTAAACATTAGGAAGAACTTCCTGACAGTAAGAGCTGTTCGGCAGTGGAATTTGCTGCCAAGGAGTGTGGTGGAGTCTCCTTCATTGGAGGTCTTTAAGCGGAGGCTCAACAGCCATCTGTTAGGAATGCTTTGATGGTGTTTCCTGCTTGGCAGGGGGTTGGACTGGATGGCCCTTGTGGTCTCTTCCAACTCTATGATTCTATGATTCTAATGGAGTGTGCCTCTGCACCAAAGTGACCTCCCTGGGGGTCACTTTGTGTATATGGAGGTCCTGGGCTGCAAAATTATAAGACACCCCCTTTTCAGCCTCGCTGATGTGGTCCAAAGGAAAGCCGAGCAATACATTTGGCACCAGTTGGGCTGCAGGAGTTGCCAGAAGGAAGTGTGCAAGACACTCAGGGAGTCCACTCTGGATTTGTGTAGACTTGCAAAAGATACTTAAAGTAGTTCAAATCATCAACTACATTAAAACTCGACCTCTGCAATCCAGATTATTTTCTTTGTTGTGTAAACAGATCGGCAGTGAGCATGAGCAACTTCTTATTCATACGGAAGTAAGATGGCTTTCTCGAGGTACGATCTTGTCAAGATTTTTTGAACTTAGAGACGAGGTTCGTCTCTTCCTTCTTGACACAAAGTACGCGGATTTTCTCACTAACTTCTCTTGGCTTTGCTCAGTTGCGTACTTAGCTGATGTGTTTGAACACTTGAATGTGTTAAACTTGAGTTTACAAGGAAAAAATGTAAACATGTTCAAAGTTGAGGATAAGATTAGTGCTATGGTCAAAAAGTGTCAGATCTGGGCGTCAAGGATAGAAAACAAGTCACTAACTAACTTTTCTACTTTAAAACAATTCTTGGAGTCATCAGAGGAGAGTTTGCCTGACCAGATCAAGATCAATGTAGCCGAGCATCTACGCAGCCTAGCCACCACTTTTAGAGAGTATTTCCCTGAACCTGACCGAAATCCCTTCAGCTGTGAAGAAATACACAAAAAAAAGAAGAGCAAGATCAACTTGTGGATCTGTCCAGCTGTGGTACGATGAAAAACATTTTCATCAGTGATAAAATTACAGACTTCTGGGCATCAGCACGCAAGGAGTACAAGAAACTTGGAGATAAGGCAATGAAAAAGATCCTTCTATTTGCAACCACATATCGGTGTGAGCAAGCATTTTCTTCCATGTGTTTCATGAAAAACAAATATAGGAATCGGCTCGACATGCAGTCGGATTTCAGAGTGAAAGTTTCAAGTTTGGAACCTAATATTTCAGAAATAATGGACTCAAAGGACAGATTTAACTCATCTCATTAAGAACTGAAAAATTAAACTAACTGGAGTACTCTGTTGTAACTAAAAGACTCTTAATTTGGCTCTCACTTTTTAATTTTAGGATTAGGAATTAATGGGGGTCCTTGTCACAATAGCGGCTCGATGAGGGGTCCTCGAGAAAATTTTGTTGGGAACCCCTGAGCTAAGTCCTACTGGGTTCAGTGGAACGTACTTCCTGGTAAGCATATGGAGCCCTAGGTAGCTGGAAGAGACTATTCTCTTGTTAGGATAAAATATATGAGCCAGTTCTTCAGAGTCAAGAAATGCACGATTCACAGTATTGCAAAACAGCTTACAGTATGCACACATACACAGAGATGCTCACAATGTGAACTGAGGTAACAACACATTCTGCTCGTGACTCAGGATTTGGTACCATCAAGAAATACCCTGTGAATAACATGGCACTAGGATCCAAGTTTTAATAGGTTTATTAGATATAGTTATCACCTTTTTCAAAGTAAAAAGAAGAAATCTGTACTTGATGTTTTATTTTAGCAGGTAAAACTTTTAGCAGTCTCCCCACCTCCACTAGGGTGTTATTAGGGTGCGCCACTGGGAAAAAAACCTTACTTTTGAATAGATATGAATGCACAGAATTGGATTGAATTCATTGCCGCAAAATCTGAAACTCTGATCAAACCTTGTAATGAAATTATTATTGCCTATTAAGCATTATGGATATAGAGCACATGTGCTTGTGAAAAGGACATAGCTCAGGAGTAGAGCTTCTCCTTTAGGGTTCCCCCCAAAAGATATTATTACTACTACTACTACTACTACTACTACTACTACTAAGCTTGGGGCTCCCCCACTCCTGCTAATAAATCCCTCTTGTGCATTTGTGGTGCCATTTTGACTATACAAGTGGTGGAACTCAAACCAGAAAATTGGAAAATAGAAGGAATCTTTCTGCAGTTGTCTTCAGATCCAAGTGCAACATTTTAACTCCCAAAGCGGACAGTCTGTTCTCGACACTATTTTCGCTCTTAAAAACAAGAAACACCAGTGTGCAAAGTATGCATCTTAAACACACACACACACACACACACACACACACACACACACACACACAATGTGCATGGTACAACTTAGCATAATTCTACAGACATAATTCTACAGGCTGCATAACACAGCACAAATGGATCCAAGATATCTAGATTAAAAGCAGACAGCTGTTTAGTCTTGTTTGCTTACTATAAAAGTATCTCGGGTATCTATGGTATTCCTTGTCCCCCACTGAATGTTAAAAATCTATATTTTTATACCAGACATTTCCCTGAGGCTGAATATCTACTACTAAGTCTCATGCCTGAAATATCTAATTTCCAGTGAGTGGAATAAAGTTGCTTACCTTATTATTTTCTCACTATATGAGAGCTGCAGGATTTCATTAAAGCAATAAGGTGACACCCGAGTGTTTCACCCAAGGCGCAAGAGATGAACCAGATCTAGGCCACATACTAAAATACTTCTTCATTCTGGGTGCTTATTCCTTTTGCCTATTGCTTCTAATAATTGAAAAACTTCCAATTGACTGTAAAATTTTGGGAGGATCTAGAAGATGATCTGACATTTCACTGAAAAATGCTATATACAGCAAGTAAACAGTTGCTTACCTTTAACAATTCCCCTGCCAGGAGAAGATTCTTCAATGAGCTTTTTACTGGGATGTACATCGTTTAGGATTTTGGAAGGGTAAGTTATGAACAATGAGTGCCTCAATCTTTCCCCTTATGCTAGAGATGGGGAATCTTCTTCAGCCCTTTGAGGCAACCTTCCAATATTCACATGCCGCTGATGTGTCAGCATAGAGGTAAAGTAGAGAGTGACCTTTGTGCAGTAGGCTTTCTTCCTGCTTGCCTCCAACCCTATCTTTCACCCAGGCAAGCAAGAAGCATTATCAGAACTCAAGGATACAATGCAGCTTAGTCAGACAGAGGGGCCTGGAGAACTGCATTTTGTTCTTGAACCTGAGGTACCCTACTCCTGCCTTAACAGGGGAATCACCAAAAACGGCAGATCTGAGCTTCCCCTTGCATCTACTTTAAGCTCCTTTGCAATCTGATGTCTTGACAATATCAATTTCCACACAAACAAACCATCCTGCCTTTTTAAAGCTAGCCAAGAGTGGGGTGACTAAATGGGTCCACAGGTGCGGTAAACCTATCTCCATGTGATGTGGGGTTGTATGCTACCCTTAAAGCGGAATTGGTCCATCCTTAAAAATCCCACACTGGACCCAGCGGAGTGTAATTAGCTGTAATAACTGGCCCCAGCCCCTTTCTTGGCAAAGGTGGTGGAGAAGGTGATTGTGGAGCAACTGCAGATATTTCTGGATGAGGCTGATTATTACAATCTGATGGTTGTCCTGATGGATTACCGTTATCATGTGAGACAAGAGTAGTGCAACCCTGTTACTTCTGTTCAATCTCTCAGCAGTTTTTGATACCATTGACCATGGTATCTTCCTCCACTAGCTCAGTGGGATGGATATATCAAAGACACCGTATTACAATGGCTCCATTCTTATCTTCAGGCCCATGTTCAGAAAGGAGAAATGGGTGAGGGCTCATCTGCCGCCTGGGATTTCTTCCAATGGCTTCCACAGGGAACTATTCTCCCAGCAATGCCATTTAACATATATATGAAGCTGTTGGTGGTTGTCTTTAGGAGTTTTGGAGGAAGGTGTAATATATACGATGTCAGAGACATACACATCATAATGACATTAGGATAAGTTAATCTAGATCTTGTAGGGAGAGGTGACTCAGCAAGGATAAATGTTTTCTGTAATGTTTGTTTTGGCCCAGAGACTTTGGTAGGGATCCAAAGACAAATAGATATATACAGAATCCAATGTTAGCAGAGATGGAGTTTCTCCCTGACATCAATGTCAAGTGAATGATCCAAACTCTAAACACTGCCCAATGCTTAATTCAATGTGGAAGAACTCATTGTACAGATTTGTATGCATGAACCTGAATCCAGGCTTGCAATTCTATACAAAGAGAGATCCAATAATGAATTCCAGTAAATGCCAAATATATGACTAATAATGTTCAAGTGCTTATTAGAAATTTGATAGATGTTCAGAAATATGTTGCTGTTGCACAGAAAAACACCCTCCGAATAATGCGCAACTCCAAAATGAAAAATTTGATGCAATTACTAATCAGGAAAAATGATTCTAATAAATCATTCAACGGTACATTTGCTCTTCATCAACTAAATCCATGGTATCTGAAGTTATTTACATTTTTAAAAGGTTCACCTGGCTTTGCAAATGACATTCACATCATTTGCATGTCACCTGACAAAGGCATCGTACCAATTGCTTATTAATTTTGTGAACTTTTAACAGACCCATAATGAACAAAATGAAGAGATGAGTCACTCAATGTCAACAACTAAAACCTTAAAGAGAACACTGTCATCTTATAACTCCTGCTTTAAAGCAAGGAATAGTAAATTGTAGCCACTGATATATTTTTCTACAAGCCAGTGTGAGTTCGCAAAAATTCTCAAAATACCAGCTTTCTTGGAAAATGAAAAATGTACTGTTCTAGCCAACCTTGTTCTTAAATATCAAGAAAGCTTAAAATAAAATGTTGAACTTAATGGGAAAAAATTCTAACGTAAGAAGACATTTTGTTCCTGAAGAATCAGGAATAAAAAAGACATGTTGAAGGAAGCCAAAATCCTCTTCTTTTCAATCCTCAAGTCCATCTCTCCAGATCTGGCAAGGTATGTTTCAAGTTTCACACTTTTGAGAGTGACTTGTATGAGAAAAATGTTGCAGAGTAAATGTAATGGGTTCACCAGCAAATCATATGCTGTAAAGTTAAGATGCCCTTTATGTGGGTGCAAAGATTCATTCCTGTCTAGTGCGACTTCTGGCTTTTTTCCTAAAGCAGTTATTCTCATCTCTGGCATAATACTTTTCAAAAAGATTATCTAATAGTGTGTGGAAGCTGCATTGCATGGTAGTGAACATCTTTTGTACTCTGCTTCTTGCACTATAATGTCCGTTTTTGTATTGTAAGCTGCCTAGAGATTTTCAAAAGATCGGGAGGAATAAAATGTCTAAAACAACACAAGCACACAACTTAAAACACATGTATTTAGATGTGAGGATTGGGGTTACACACACACACACACACTTTTTGTTACTGCTAGGGAGGCTTCTCTTCACTATCGGTAGAATACTTTGCCTACCTGTCTCCTAATCTGTGTACTCTGAGATCAAGCAGGACCAGAACCTACAATGTGTTAATGTTGCCACACAAGTAAGCAGCAATTATATGTAATTAGTCTGTGCTGTGTTGTTTTCACTATAATGAAACATGGCCCATTAACAAAGTAAATGGAATTAAGATATCAAGGTCCAAATTATCAACACATTGTGACCAATATACAGATGATGGCTGAAAAATCAGCAGACTAGTCCAAGGTAGACCCTACTGAAATTAATAAGCAACCATCGTTGATATGTATATTTTAAACACGGGTGATGTTATCCTAAAGAACATGAAGTTCAAAGTAATCTGGAATTACTAAACTGTTCAGCTGAAGTTAAATGAAGGAAATGTGTAGTAGTATTTATAGTTTGAACATATAGGAAGTTAAGTCTGTATTTGATGCCAGTTTTTTTCTGAAAAATGTCAGACTAATCTTTTCAGCACTGTTTAGAGTATGGAGTTGATGACATGTCCCCACAACCATTTCCTTCCATCCCTCTCCCACCCCTTCATTGCATCTTGAACACAGTCATTGCTAAATTTCTGTATGAGCAAGTTGGCTATTTTGCTTTGAACCCATGAAAGTTATCTTATGATTAGTGGAAATTTGTTTAGCAGACACAGAAAATGGAAGATGAAACTGCAGCAAAAGCATGGCAAACCTGAAAGGTCAATTAGTGCATAAATCTATTTAAAAAACAGAAAAGATAGAACTTACAAGCTACAATAAAAGTTATGTCTTTAAAGCTGTAGGTTATATAACAGGGTGGGAAATGTTTAATATCGATTTCTATCTGTGCTTCAACAAAGCATTTACAATCTTAAATTGGTGAAATATATACACTTTAAGAGATGCTACATTTTCCGTAGCATTTGATTTTCATATTGTATAAATCCAGACAATTATAAAAATCAGATTATTATGCTTTTCCCACCCTGGCAGAGAATAAACATGAATTCAGAAGCACAGTGGAAGTGGAAAACAAAGAAGAAAAGAGAGAAAAGGCAGCAGAGAAAGACAGAAGAGGTGAATACAGAGCTACAGAAGTGTTTATTGAGCATGCTACAGAGGCAAGCAGCGTACACATAAGAAGAAATTAAACAACCATCAAACCTCCCAACTTTGTTAGAAAATTAATTTTTAATTGTGCCGCTTTCAAACTATACTGAAATATTACATTTCTAAAGATGTAAAAACTCAACTAATAGAAAATATACATGACCTTTTTCTACATAGATAACAGAATCTATGACTCTTGGAACTAAGTACATCAATTGCAAAAAGTATTGGTCATTTGAACAGAATCAAGACAACAGTTCAGACTGACAGAGGAACTGCTTTCAAATCAATTAATTTTTCCTGTAGATTCTGAGTCATGTTTATAGTAAAGTCAGATCCATTTCTAGATACAAAATATTTTGAAGAGATTTATTAAAACTGAATATTACAATGCAAGGTAAATTAAGACTAAAGGCACATAAACTTTGGTCCCACCTGGTTGTCAGTTTTGTTTTTGTTTTATAAGAAAACTGCCACAAAAATTATTAATCTTCCTGCAAAAGTTTGCAATACACTTTCTTCATCCTTGAAATACATGCACCAACTCCTGAACTAGCTAGACCGGTCTGCACATGCTCAGAAATCCACAACCATATTTCAAATTGTAATTACTAACTAAAAATGGCAATAT
Organism: Zootoca vivipara; assembly: GCF_965207765.1. Lineage (NCBI taxonomy): Eukaryota > Metazoa > Chordata > Lepidosauria > Squamata > Lacertidae > Zootoca > Zootoca vivipara. The sequence continues at coordinate 21,586,808 of NC_142590.1, read as the reverse complement.
ATATTTAAATGCACATAAGTCATGTCAACTTCAAAAAACATCTACAAAAAATATTCAGCCACAAACAAGACATTACTTAGTGCCAACATTTATATGATACGCCCCCAGAGTGTGTGTACAAAAAAGGTTAAGACTTAACAATGCTTTCCCCACAGAGGCTCAAAGCCCGTGGGATAAAACAAACTAACTAACAAACCCCAAACAAAATAATAATCCTGTCTTTAAAAGAAATTATTTCTCTGCATCTTGTTAACTCTTGACTTATGCCTATATCCTTGACCAAACTAAATCTGGAATACACAAGGCCATTTTACTTAATTAAAAAAGAAAGATACAAGAGAGAAGCACAAGTCAAATGTGTTGCCTCTCTCTTAAAGTAACGCAACATATTTCATTTAAAAAAAAAAAGATTCATGAAAGCCAATAAATTCCAAGCAGGAGAAACAAAGCTTAACCCTTTTTACACACTCCTGCCTAATACACATTTGGCATAATCCTGCAAAAGTTAGGTGCAGCGATGTCCCTCTGAAATCAATGCTTTAAAAAATCAATAGATTTCAATGGGATGTAGGCAAACCTAATGTTTACTGGATTGCACCCATTAATTCCCATGTAACAATGTGCCCCAGACAACCAATTTTTTAAACTAGTAAATGCAATTCTAGCAACTCTAGGTTTTCCTTTTTTAAGGCACGTATGTTAACTAAGTTGAAAAACTATGGGATTTCCTCAGAATCCCTTTTTAAACAAAATCCTTTCATAAACATATGTAAAACCAGCAGATAATACCACTGCTTCTTCCTTGTAAATCCTTTTTTGTTTTCATTTATACATAAACAATCAAGGAATGGTAACAGCATGAAAAACAGATGTCCATCTCTGGTCCCCGCTTTCCCGAACAGTCATAGATGACAACACTAAACAACGTGATACAACCTTATTATTTTGATCTTGCACTTCAAATGGTTGATTTGGAAAAAGAAACTCTCAGATGATGATTTTCTCCAAGATTGTAATTATGCAGATCAATCAAAGCCTGGATAGCTTCTTCTACTGTTGACATCTGAAGAAGAGCCATCTTGTGATCTCTTCTGGAACAAAGCAATAAAATTAGATACCAAAACAGCACTAGAAAATTGTAACATAAACCTTGTTCTTACCAAAGGCAGCTGCTCTCTCGTTTTAAATGAAGTTTCAAAGAAAACATGCTTACTGAAAAAATTTAAATGCTTTCACAGTTCCCCCAGTATTAGCAAACAGCATGCGTAGGTCATCTTCGGATACTGATGGTCTAAACAAAAAGGGGGACAAAGGGGAGAAGAGAGAGACGATTAGAAGCTAACGTTTGGATCTTTTATGAATCTTTCAGCCGTGTTCCCCACACTTACGGGATATTAGATAAATGAAGAGTTGCAGATGGAGGGAAAATATTCTGAAAGTTTTTTGACCCAGGCTTCTTGAAGCGATGAAGAGGTGAATTGCCAAAGTCTTTAGTCAGTCCTTGGTCATCAAGCCCTTCTCGAGGTAGCTGAACTGTCTGGTGTTTGGAAAGAGTCACACGAATAATCTTTCCATACATTTTCTGTCCGTTCAGATGGCTCATGGCTGGAAAACAAAACAAATTATTCATTTCAGTGTTTCTTCTATTGAATCCAGTATTGTAATTTCTAATCTGTTCAGTGTTTGGGGTGGAACATTTGATGGCAATTTTCTTTCGATAAATTGACAAAATCTTTCAGTCTAAATTTTACTGGCAGCTAATCTAAAAGATGTGTTCATATTGCAAATGTGCCCAGCAAAGCAATAAACAAATTATTTTTTCATACGTTGCCAGACTCTAGTAAGTCATTATTATGGTCATTGTATTAATACAAATTATGACTTCAACAGGGCTTTATTTTCTTCAGACGTATGTTACGTTTATGGGCAGGGATCCAAAAGGCCATACACATTGAGCTCCACATACACCAGGTTTTTCAAGAACCTCACATCCTACCCCCCCTTCCCAAAAGCTATGCCTAAAGATGCAGTTATATTTGATGTGACATGGGAGATATACAAGGAAGGGAGAAAGCTTCAACTTTCCACCTGTGCAAGCAAGGAAGCATTTTATGTGTACACATGGGTCTTTGGATCCCAACCATGGTATTCACAAAAGTAGCTCGTGTTAATAACAAGGAACTCTCTGGCCTAGCAAGCCACTCAAAAGCAAGGGGAACTTCAGGATCAGATTTCCAAAGCAGTGTAAGGAGTTGTGATCTGAGGGGAAAAAAATTCTTCCTACACAATCTCAGATTTTAGAAAGATTAGAAGCAAACACTGACATTTAAGCATGGCTTGAAGGACACCAAAAACTAACATTTAAGTGGCAAATAAGAGAGAGAAAAACCCACTAATCTCACCGAGCTGTGATTGGTTTCCATCAGCCATCTGTATAAGAGCACTGTCTTTCTTATTGTATAAAATCTTCACACGCTGCACATCCCCATAAACACCTTTTTAGAATCAGAGAAGTAAATCCAAAAGAAACAACGTTTTTAAGGATAGCTGAACAGCACATTTTGACATATCAATGAAACATTCGGAACATGTCTCTCACTTCTCCCAACATTCACGCAAATGAATAAAGAAGAACAAGATTTTGAATAGGTGAATTTTGAAAAAAGGAAGGCTTTTTTTTTTATAAACCCTCAAAGCTATGTGAATGATATTAAATTAAAGATCATGCAAAATAAAAAAGCATGCATTAAAAGAAAAATTTGCATCTATGGAGAGCTTTAAAAACAGCAAAAGAAAAATAGCAAAAGATTTACTATTCAACTTTAAAGCCAAAGTGCTAGCTACAAATAAGGTGAAACAAATAATTAAATCAATAATAAAAGTATAGTGCTAACGATAACATACCGAAGAGGGTAAACAGACTTTGGGGCGTAACCATCTTTAGAAGGAGAGAAGAGCAAGCAGCATAAGACAAGAAGAGAGAAGAGTCGAGGAAGAGCGGAGATGAACAGATCATCCATAACGAAGGGTGGTTCCCGCAGAATGGTGAGGTGGTCATGGATCATGGTTCAAGGCGGTTAATTGGGGCAAGTTGGTCCGAGGAACATTTTGTTCAAGCACAGAAGCATGAACATAGGGGAATGGAGACAGGGGGTGTAGACAAGGTAGGCAGAGGAAAAGACAGGGAAGGGTGTGGGAATTTGGGAAGAGACAGGGAAAGGGTAGGTGAGAACAAAGGGAGAAGGATGAAACGGGGAAGGGAAACAGCAATGCAGAAGAAAAATAAGGAAGTGGGGAACAAAAAAAAATAAAATATAGGTCAGTACATAGGAAATGCAGGAATTTGGTCAGAAAATGGTTGGTTTATGTATTGTACAAGAAAACTGAGTAAAGTGTAGTCACCCAAGACAAAATATGGGTAAAGTACATCCATATCAAACAGTAAATTACATCTCATCTGAATGTGAAAAGAAAAGAAAAATCCATGCAATAGAAACTTAAAACAAAATCAAGCCCAACTCTAAACTTTAACTGCATAAGCATGGCTGGTTATGAAATGCAGGCAGAGGTTTTTCAAAATGGCACTCTGATCCAAGCATTTTAATGTGCAAGAGTGTAAATGACAAAAATGAGAAAAGCATAATGGCTCATATTGAAAAAAACAGAGGCCAAAAAAAATATGAAACACATATTCCAAAGAGACAAATGGATACAAACTATCCCACATTTCATACCAGCTTTCACAGCAAGTCAAAGTAAAGGTACAAAATGATAAAATGCAAAACTAAAGAAAACCTTTTTGATTTCAGAGATAAAGAAGTATTGAAGTAAACTGTTGTTGTTTTTAGGAGAAAAGATGAATAAAAACTGTGAAGGAAAGATAAAATTACTAAGAGAGATTGAAGAGTGCTGCAGCAAGATCTTTGGGAGAACCTTCAAAGAAAAATGTGTTAGAGCTGTTCACAAATACTACAAAAATGCAATGACATGTAAGCATGAAATGAACAAGCAAATAATTAGCTCAGGCAAAACAGAACAGCAGTTTTCTTAAGAACTAATTTACAAAATGGATCACATAGGTACTTGGAAAAATAAATTAAAAGGCATCCAGAACATGCAATATTTACCATATTTTTCTTAGGAAAAATAGGTAGCCGAATAGCAATGGGTATTTTAAAAGATGCTGGCTACCTAGGAAAACAGAAGTATTTAACTATAATAGAAACAATTTATTGGTATCTAGTTGTAAAACAATCTTGAGTAGCATGGGGGCGGAGCGAGCCACTGATCTTAATAAATAAATAAAAGTAAAAGCAAGCTCGAGATAAAGACGCACTTATGCAGTTTACAAAATGAAGCATGGTATTAAAAAAAAGAAAAAGAAGGGTGAACAAGTAGGTTCACTGACCTCTTCATTTAAATTGCTAACCAGAAGGACTGTGTTGCCACTAGCTGAAACTCCAGGCATACCCACACGGCCAGCAGCAGCTGCGGCGGCGGCGGCAGCAGCATTTGGAATCCCCAATGGACTCAGCGCTCCTGGAACAGCTGCAACAGGAAGCCCTAATTTTAAAATAAAGCATATTTTACGAAACACACACAAGTCGTTCCAATATAATCTAATTTAGAAGTGTTGTGTTGGTTTTGCGCCTTTGTCCAGATCTATCCATTTGTAGGTTGACCTATGTGAAATTCCACTTCTTTATGACAAACCAATGTTCCAAAGAATCCTGAGAGCGAAAAGCAGCTGCCTCGTTACTAGTTCACTAGCACGCGACACAGAACCTTGAGTTTCCTCCATATTAGTCCTTAGCTTACCATTTCAGTTAACACAAACACTATCCTGGCAGAAATAGCTCACTGAAGGTGTTCGTGCTTAATTTACTCATCAGAAATCTATGGCAGCTTCAATGGCACATGAAAACAAGTCACACTAACAAATGGGCCAAGGACTTTCAAGTTCAGCTACTCAATAAGGCATGCCTCCAATGTGCCTTTATTCATAAGAAAACAAAGGCAAGAGAAATACATCTGACCTGCTCCCTTGATAGTTTGCAAAAATCTACAGATAGTGAAGGAAGGCTTATAGTCACAAACCATCAAATAATAGTAATAATAATAATAATAATAAATTTATTATTTATATCCTGCACACCCAGTTGGGTTTCCCCAGCCACTCTGGGTGGCTTCCAGCACATAGAAAAACATAATAGAACATCAAACATTAAAAACTTCCCAATACAGGGCTGCCTTCAGCAGATGTCTTCTAAAAGCTGTATAGTTCTTTATCTCCTTGACTTCTGATGGGTCTAAATCTTGAGTCTAAATCCTGTGAGGAAAATCATTCCTCCTACCACTGAAATCATCACAACTTCTTGCAACGATATACAGTTAGAGAGAAGGCCCAGGGCCACAAAGCACCAAATCTCAAATCTAGACAGTCACTCCTTCTAACACAGAAGCCACAACTTCTTAAATCAAATGCCTTCTAAAAGAAAATGCTGTAGACACCCAGAATCCTTTATTCACAAGTTACCTGTGCTGGATGTAGAAGTCATGTGTACCTAAGGTCTTATAAGAGTTGGTTGTTCAATACAGTCTAAATAAATAATTATTCAATGCTGCAGAGATTAATTGAAAAATGTGCACGTACTATCAGCTGAACCCTTTGGGGATTAATGGGAAAACACCCTGTAGCAGCACTGTAGCTGCTAAAGAGCTACTAGGTGCACAATGCCATCTGCAGCACTCACGTCACCTAAGGATGTTTTAGAAATTAACAAAATAAGCTTTTTATTTAAAAACAAACAAACACTGGAACATTAAAGCTTCCATATAAAGAATGTGTGCTTGTTCTGAGAACATAACATTTCTAGTTTAAAAAAGCCCAGTTGCAGCTGCTGTCATTCCTCTGCTCCATCAACTCACAAGAAAGCGGAAGTACAGCGAACTTCACCCAATGACTCACCCAGCTCTCCCTTACCAAGAGGTCTCCTGGCTCAAGGTGTATTTTGGAAGAATATTACCACCTTCATTGTGGCTGGCTGATCCTGGAAGCTACTGTGACTTGCGAGGATGTTTAAAGGGGGTAATTTAAAGGGTGGTGCTTTTTTTGGAAGACTGCTTTAAATTACTCTTAATCTTCCTCTTTAAGCACTCTGCCAATCTGTAGTGAGTGAATACAAAGCTTTTCTTCTTCTTCAAAACTCACTCAAAGGTGATAATGATCTCAGCCTTTAGCACTATTACCCTTTTCATTTTAAAGTCATTTTTTCTTAAATCCCTTTTTAGCCGCTATGATTGTATGAAAGGGTGCTTTAAAAAAGTCTATAGTTTTCTTGAAAATTATCTACCCTCTAAAAGTTACTCTTTTTCAACTCTCTGCCATACTCCTAATTTTATTGCTTAAATTTTTTTTTGTTTTTCTGCCATTTCTACTAAAGGCCGGAGAAGAGCAAACACATAGAAACATTACAGAAGATACTGTATTGGCACAGCCCCCACTCCTTTTACATTAAGGAAGCTATTTGTAGGCAAAACCTTCTGAACCACATTTCTCGCATTATGGATCCATACAGTATTTTAAAATTCAAATATAAAAACTTAAGAAGAACCCTACTGCTCCCAGTGGCCAACCTGATCCTTATGTGAAGTTCACAAGCAGAATGGAAGGGCAAAAAACACACCGTCTATTGGTGTTCCTAACCACTGGTATTCAGAGGCATGCTACCGGTACCTCCACAGCATCAGAGGAAGCACACATAATTTGCAACTACTACGGTATCATGACAGCATCTCTCCAGCCACACTGGTCTGGTGCCCATTTCTCCCAGGCACCAGGTTATGGCTTCCCTTTTCTCCCATGCATTTGATGAAATATGATCCAGCTGTACCAAGGCTTTAAGTTAGTAAGCAATAAATAAATAAATTTAAAGTTGTGTTGCTCTGGTTTACTGATAAAGTTGTGTTTTTGTGTGGATGCTGTTGTTGTTTAATGTACTGATTTGCTACATGCTGGTATCCATTGTTTTTAATGTTGAATAAATGTTGAATAAGCCATGTTGAATAAATTTACTAGAGCCAATTCAACGCTAATTCTTTCTTACAACCAGGTATTACTTGTAGTATAAGGACTAACTGAAGATTGATAGCAATTGGCTTATTCACAGAAAATACAGGAGCGAATTCTGGTGAAAGTATCCAAATGCAGACAGGAATGACTCAAATGCATCTCTAGTTTTGAATTTGTGAACTTTTAATTCCCACCCCATCCCCTGGGTTAAATTAAGTCACCACCATCATGTTATTGCTCTTAAGATACACAAATAGACATAGTGAACTTCTGGCACCTCATCCAATTTTATTTAATAAAGTACAAATTTTATATCATCAATAGGAATCAAGCACTTCTCCTAATAGATTGAAAGCGAGTTTTTCTATTTTTAAATTGGCCATCCTTTTTAATGAGCAGTTATCCTTTTGTAGAAGAAAAAAAATGTATGAGGAAACATATCATACATATACATCTGGGCCATGATATCCATTAAAATTTTAATGGATATCATTTTAATTGTGGACACCCAGAAAGACCAAGAAATAGCACCAGACTGTATAAACCTCAGATGCATTAAAGAATGAAAGTTAAGAGGCAGTATGAATAGCACTGCACTAGTTCTGAATATTATGTTACATCAGGAGATAGCAGACATGGACAGCAGAGTCCCAAAGCTGTTGGGGTTTTTTTTTTAAATAAGGGATTATGTCTAAACTTCACATGGTCAGGAAAATCACTAGCTCATGTGCACCTAAGTATTTCTCAAGAGAACATTCTTGCTTCTATATCTAATGGTATAGAATAAATAAAATAAACAGAATTGAATTGCATGCATAATCACCTATAGCCATACTCACAGTTCAGTGCATTTTCCCTTGAAGCAATATTCATCAGCACGAAGCAAAAAGTAAATTTAATTGTCTTTCGACAATACAATGTGTTGCCCCAATGAAGGGAAAGAGTAATATGATTTCAGCAACAAGGTTGCCCCCACCCCACTGCTTACACCACAGAGAGCTAAGCAAAAGGAAAATTAGAAATAATTCTCAGCTCTGCAGCAAGAACATATAGAAAGAAGTAAGCATAAGAATTACATTTTCAAACTTATTAAAAATGCCTTGATATGCCACTGAGCTTCACTGTAATACATATAGAGAGACTGCAAACCTGGCAGTAGATGAAATGAGAGTGGCTATAATTTAATGGCAGAGCAAATGCTATACAGAGAGAAGGTTTAAAGTCATGTCTGAAGCAGTAAGGTTTCATCAGTTCTCTGATGGGAAGACCACATTGCTTCAGTTTTCATAAAAGAGGAGCCGTAGCGATATAGGAGTTAATGCATCTGAGATTGAGGAAAAGCCAGATACTCTTGCTCTCAAGTATGTGGGGCCAAGCAATCCCCATCCAATAATACTAGAAAGGGCCTTACATGAAATAGCACATGTATTAAGATTCATTTTATAGTTTCTTGGGGGGGGGGGGTACCCAATGAATATAAAACATACATAGTAAAGAAATGGAATAAAAGAAGCTGAGATAATGGGCAGCCCTGTTAGCTTCAGTAGAAGGTACTCAAACTAAAAGACTGGAAGGGATACAGGTTAAAAATGAGTGAGGAATCAGATAATCTGAGCAGAATTTGTTGAAAGGGAAGAAAAGTTTATTGAAAGTAATAATCAACAGACCTATTCTTCAGAGCTCAGGGTCTACTTTATTCAGTATTCTCAATGATTGCATGGATAAAAAGTTAATCTGCAGATACTGTCTTAGAAGACACTGTAAATAATGAGAATGGAGAAAGAAACAAAATCATACCTAGAAGAGAGGTCTCCTTTGCAAAGGCAGCAGCAATAGCAGGATCCAAAGCTGGCTGGCCATCACCAGAGGGAAGGTCAGGGCGAGTATAATCCCTACTTTTATCATTATTATACTTTACATTCAAGTTGACCAATTTGGAAAAATCAATCCGTAAGGTACAACAGGCATTATAAATATTCTGACCATCTAACGCCTAGAAAAATAGGAAAATATTAATGAAGATCACATGACAGATGTTACAGCTGAGGTTTAAGCATATACACATCCACTGAAATAAATATGAAAATGTTTAAAATACATCACCACACATATGGAACTGGATACTATCAAATATTATATTCAATAGTAGTTGGACATTATCAGCTAGATAATGCTGATATAATTATAGTTGGTTTATTAACTTTGTATTATTTTTCATTTTACAAAAAGTGGGGATGTAAGGTAAAATGAGAGCCAGGAAATTACAGACTGGTTAGCCTAGCTATTCTAGAAATTTTACTAAAACCATTGGAACTAGAATTACCCTATTTTTCTGTGTATAAACAATGGTTTTGCAAAAAAATAATTAAGTCAAAAATTGGGGGTTGTCTTATACATGGATAGTAAATGCACAGAGGCTCGGGTGGCCTGGGCTCAGGTTCAGTCTCTGGCATGGGCAGCCTGGGCTTGGGTTTGGGCTCTGATGTGCATGGCCCAGGCTCAGGTTTGGGCTCACAGCGGCCAACCTGATGCCTATGGAAAACATGTAAGCAGGCCCTGAGCACAAGAACACACTCCCCTCCTGCAGCTTCCAGCAACTAGTGTCAGTTACAAAGTTCAAAACAGGTATTTCCTTCCTCAAATCGAAACTTCAGTGATCATACCTTCCACTGAAATAGAGGTGAACCTGGCTACTACAGATAGACCTAGTCCTTCCCTCAGATGAAATGAAATGGGGTATCAATGCAAGCCTTCCAGGTGAATGAAACACCCAATGGCACAGATGGATGATAGTAGTTTTAAGGGCAGAAACTATCATCTTTTCATATCCAACTCCTGCAAGTCTTCAATATAATGTAAATTATAAGTATGAAAAAACATGCCCCCAAAATAAGCTCAAAAAAGATAACATACAAGCACAAAAGCATAAAATATATGTTATGTTGTCATGTTCCCTATTAAATTGTAAAAATAAATAAAGAAGTTCCTTTCCAACTTCAAAAATGAGGAAACAAGAAAAACTTGAGCTTACAAGTGGCTCTAAATGAGCATCCATAAAAGCATCTCACAGCATGCATGCACATAATTAGCATCTTTTAGATGATGCAAACATTTGCCATCTGTTTTGAGACCTCAAGGAAACCAATCCAACCTATGGAACACAAGTTCTGACACTATGAATAGCTGTGGTGATAACACTTTTCCCTGTCTCACACCTCTTCTCAAATTTCTCTCTCATCTCTCTCCCGTCTTCAACAGTATCTTATCACCACCTCAGTCAAGAAACACCAAGCAATGTCAAAGTATATGGACAGCAGGTGTACTAAAAAAAATGAAATGGCACTGTCCTCCGGGCAAATTAAAACAGAGAACAGAGTGACTGGATCAAGGAATGTGTTTATCTGAAAACAAAGTAACACACAACAATGTTGCAACACTTGTCAGTTTGACAATATTCCTGTGAAGAGAACTAATCAAGGCCTTTCTTTCAGAATTAATTGGCAATAAGCTGTGCTGCAACATATAGCTGATTAATCAAACACTTAAATACTTTTTGATTAAGGAAGAGTTTCCAATTAATTGAGCAGATTAAAAGTAGGAATAGACTAACATATGTTTCTGTTAAATCCAGATTTTAATGTATTGCTGGTAATTTTTGACGGAGACATTTGATCTTATATGTATCTACAAATTATTTGCACACTTGATCTTAGAAGCCAACGTTTATCCACCATGATGGTATGCATAGAAGAGCTTATTTAGGTGTGCTTTGCAAAGGCAGGAGTTTTAAGGCAATGGCAACTTCAGATGCTTCAGCTACAATAACAACAGTCTGATAGGGAAATAACCCAACGTGAGCCAATGTGAAATAAAGAGAATCATTTTATGCCAGAATTCACTTTTTCAACCTGAATAGCAAGTCTGAACATCATAGGCACTTCATAGCCAACAGTGATGTTGACAAGGCTATTTTCATCAGACTCCTTAGGAAATGCTACTTCATCTAGGTGCTTGATTTTCTTAAATTGCTCTTTAAACTTCCTTATTGAGCCTTCAATTTCTTTGAAGGCCACATTCCGATTCACTATAAAGAGCACTACCTGCAAAGTAATTTTACCATTAACCTTTATGGTAAAAACCTGAAAATTTCATTTAGCTTCTCTTCTGCAATAGTAGGTTTTTAAACTGACCCTTCAGAATGTTGGATATTTTATCACCCAGAGGCACATCATGAACCACTTTAAAAAGCATCTTAACAGGGTATTTAGATGTCTAAGGTCTGTAATCCTATACATATTTTCTTGGGAGCAAATCCAATAGAATTCAGTGGGACTTGCTTTAGAATAGATACACAAATGATTGCATTGTAAATTATCTTTTCACATTTCTGCTTCGTAGCTTTACTTATCAATTCAACTAATGTTTAGATTGTTTAATGTTTATAAATGCTGGCTAAGATTAGAAAGCAGGCTGTAGCCTTAAGAAAACAGTTAAGAGAAACTTAGTAATTTACATGAAGATTAGAGTAAGAAACTCCTTTTCTATGAAGTGACTTTGAAAAGCATTTATTCGTTTTGGTCCCAGGTTATTTTTGAGTGAAACAGTGATGATACTGTTGATTTAGGAACAGAATGTTTACTCACAGGCAGTAAGATCCTGGATGTGAGGGATAAGAGCTACCGAAAGCCCCCTCCCATCCTGAACACCAGCTCCTCCCCCAGCGGGGAGGGGGAGACCTCGAGTGGTGATTCAGGAAGTGGAAACAGGAGCTTGAGTACCCTAGCGGAGCACAGGCACCGCCGGGGAAAGGAACAGGGAAGCAGGGAGGCAGTGGGAAAGAGGCCGATCCCAGCTACCCCGGAATTGCGCAAGAAGCGCAGGGGGAGGAGATTCAGTATGCCAAGATTGCTTTGTTGGAAGAAAACGCGTGAACCGCCATTCGGAGGTTCTGTGGAGGACTGACAACATGTACTACCCTCTGTAAATAGCACTGTTTTCAGCACTGTAAATACACAGCACCAATAAAAGGATAAAATGCAGAGTTGTGTAGAGTTGTTACTCTGAAGTAGCCCACCCAGGCCACTGTGACACTGGTGTTCTTTTTTTTTTTTACTTATTTTGTCCACACAAATACATTTTTGACAAAACAAGTACTGACAACTATACTTAACCCTATACTTATTAATAAAGGCTAAACAGAATTAAATATACTTACTAGCTTTGCTTGTTGGGCATTTACTGGATCACCATACTGTAACAGTGCTTGAAATTGATTATTTTTTGTGAATGTAATTATTTTCAAAACTGCACCAAATTTAGAGAATATCTGTGAAAAACAATCAAAGGTATACAGGTACTCAACTTTACAAGTCACAAAACAAAACACAGCCACACAAACCCCTAAGAAGTTCACATCAATGAATCTGGTTAGTTTCAGAGGGGCAGCTGCAATGGTCTGTTGCTGGAAAGAGTCTTGGGGCACATTAAAAAAATGAATAATTTCTGGACTAGAGGCCACTTCTTCAGATGCAGGAAGCATTATGCTCGCTTGGCAGGTATGTACACACATGGATTTACAGCAGAGTAAGATTTATTTATTTATTTTCCTATTGAGGGTTGCATTCCCTTGGGTAATTAGTTAGGTACATTTACTCATTCATTCATTCAATTTGTGATAAATGAATGAAACAATCTAGGCATAATACACTTTTATTCTTTTTTTGGGTGAGTAACGTTAGAACCACAATAACCTTAAGCGACAGCCAGCGTAAAGACCCAAATACAAAACTTGAACAATAAAATATAGCACTGTGGTGACACAGCTTGTAGTTGATATCATGGGAGGCAAGCCAACCAGTCAAACCAACCAGTCATTGTCAATACAGTATACAATAGCTGCACTCAGAGATACACCCAACACGTTGTATTTTGCAATGCTGTTCTGTAGCAGTTTCATTGCAACAGTGTGGCAAATTCAGGAAGTCTCAGGAATATGAAACTCATGCAAATGTGCATTTCTGAAAACATTCATGAATCTTGGACCATACGGTTCTGCTGAATTCTTACTAAAAGTTTACATCCCCTTCCACATCTGGGGGGCAAAACAAACATTCTACATAGATCCTGAAAGTGTATTTCCTAGCCAGTTTCTGTGGGTTGAATTGTGCAGTAGAACCTCCCCTTCCCTCTCCCCCTCTTTCAAATATGCTCTGGAAGGTTGGAAGAATTCCCCAGAGCAGGTTGGGGGGGGGGGGGAGAGAGTGGAGGGACACAGGAGGAGGAGAGGGAGGGAAAGTTCCACTACACAAACTGAAGTTGTTTTGTTTACTCAATGACCATGTTTGCTGACACATTTGCTTGGTTCTCTGCTCAAAAATCCCCATAAAAAGAAAGACTTACTTGGTGGAGAACATCAAGAGTTACAGGATAATACATGTTATCGATAATTATTCTAAGGACAGGACTCTGAGCTGGTGTTACTGCACTCTCGCTAACTGTGGTTCCACTTATGGGAGTATTTGTTGTCTGTACTGCAGTTACTGCTTGTAGAACAGCTTGAGCTCGCTACAATAAAAGAGAAGGGAAAGCATTCAAAATGAGAATATGTGAATTAGATTTAAAGATTAGTATATTCCGTAGTTGCTTCAATGCACCTTTTAAAAAAGTCAATGACAGAATAGAATTTCTAAAAATATTTTAGCTTTTATTTTTGCCCTCCATATGACAGTATGAATACTTTCATGCACCACATCTTGACACTCTTTACCTACATTAAACTGGATGTTGATAGTGTATCAGAGTGTAATAATTTAGACTAAATTTGTTAATGCATAGCAGATGTATATTTTTCTGAAATGAAATCAAGATGGAAGGGGAAAAATCTGTGCTATTGCAGGACTTACCTATCACTTCTAAGCATCAGAAATAACAGTATTCTCATCAGCTGAAGAGAAGCCAGAGATGGAATAGGTATTTCAGCAACAAAACACTGTACATTTTGTTGAAATAAGGTGCAGCAGTTGGCCACAAGCAAGCTCTAGAAGATTGGGGTATATTCTAGATGCACAGGAATGTAAGCTTAGCCATTTTTTATTTTCTTTTTCATTGATGGGCCCGAGACCCATTATTCCCCACCTTTCCTCTTCAGTCCAAGCAGTTCCAAAGATTGGAAGGAAACCTCCAGCAAAGAAAGTACTACTGCTTGCTGTTGAACAGGAAGAGGTAAATAAGAAGACTGCCTGAGAACATAAGAGTGCAAAGGAATCCAAGCTTCTGTATTCTGAATAATCTATTTTCTCACAGGAGAACACTTCTGGATAATGTTATCTCTCGGTTTTAACAAAAAGGACCCCTCCCTCTTTTTGCGTTTTAGGTAACTTGACAGTTCTTTGTACTATAAAACTTAACTGGAGTCAGTCAAAAATAAAGGTCAGATTAACCAAGTGTTCTTCAGCCTTGAGTTGATGGATTGCAAATTCTACCACCCCTGACCGTGGGATAAAAATCTTGATACCACAGTCAATTTCTATTAATAGCACAGATGGAAACAAGTCAACATAATTACTACTATGGTCAAATTGGTTTAAGTGATTTTGTCACACAGAGAGTTTTAAGGCTGCAAATCAATGGGTGGCATCCAATGAACTCATTCCCACCAATGCGAGGATTTCCATTGACACACTGGAACTTCCCCCCCTCCAACATGCCCCCTGAGTCTGGAGTTCTCCCAAACCCTCTGGAGCAGGTTTTGGGTAGGGCTTGGGAGCACATGGGAAAAGGAGAGGAAAGTTCCATTCCATGAGCAGAAATACTTGTGCTGACAGAACGTGTTGGTTGGATACTACCCAATTTTATCTTTAAAAAAAAGCATGGCAGGTAATGATCAGTACCATATATTTAAACATTTTTACCCAAGCTATTGTACAAACTCAAGATCCCACAACATACCTTAAATGAATTAAACAAGCAGAAAAAGAATGGGAGAAGGCCACTTAGAGGAAAAACTCATATTATTGTTAAATGCTATTTCATAATTGCAGGACTCTTGCAGTGATGAAAGAGGATTCTTGTTCTCTTGATCCCTACCCACCTTGGCTAGCGGGATCCACTTAAGAGGGGCTGACCGAATGGGAGCAGGGCATGGTGAATTGCATTTTTATGTGATGGAGTGGCACCTGCTGCCCATAAACAGGCAGTGGCACACCCACTCCTGAAGAAATGAACCATGGATCCTATGGTTTACAACTATTACCTGGCTGTAAATATCCCTTTCTCAGGTAAGGTAGTGGAGAGGCTGGAGGCCAGGCACTTACAGGAATTCCTGGAGGACATGAATAGTTGGATTTGTTTCCATCTGGGATCCGGTGCAGTTGTGGGAATGAATCAGCCTTGTTTGCTGTAATGGATGACCTTTATCAAGATGTGAATGGGGGAGTGCAACTCTGCTTCTCAATCTCTCAGGGCTTTTGATCCCACAGACCATGGTTTCCTCCCGGCCCACCTCTGTGGTGCCTACTGAAGTCTATTTTATTATTATTTCAAAAGGCATTTTAACCAATTTTATAGTTTTAATTAATTTTTTACTTTTTATATCAGATCCTCATAAACCACCTAGAGACTATTGTAGTTAATCAATGTGTAATTAGTTTAAATAAAGAAATAAAATATTAGGTATTACTGTTTTTTCATTTATGAATCACCCCCCATGAGGCATCCCAAAGTATTTTGACACTTATAAGCCAAAAGCGCTGATTTCTCATTAAAAGTGATTAAAAATTCTAGTCCCAGTTCAGCTCAAGTCTAGTCATGCAACAATAAATGGCCCTGGATGGCAATGAGAATCTACACATGTATCAAACATGTGTCCAGTCAGCCTAATGATGCCTGTATGGAAATCATAATCAATGTACTGAGTCATTCAGGTGTAATCCACCGTGATGCCTTGTTACTTTTTATATCTTATCTCTAAGCGTAGGATCCTGCCTTTATCTGTACAAGGTAAATGTCTTGTACAGAATCCTTGCCATTTGTATCTTATATATTGAAGGTATCCGCTTTTATTTCTTTAATCTCCCTTCGTTTTAAAGATTCCCATTAGCCCAGAATAACTGGGTTTAGGCCAGGCATAGGCAAACTCAGCCCTCCAGATGTTTTGGGACTACAACTCCCATCATCCCTAGCTAACATGACCAGTGGTCAGGGATGATGGGAGTTGTAGTTCCAAAACATCTGGAGGGCCGAGTTTGCCCATGCCTGGTTTAGGCTACCGGTATGTGATGAACAGATCAGAAGATTTAACACTGAAAGTCAAATATTTATAACAATCTGTTTATATTATCAGATTATATGATACTTGCAAGTTAGGTGTGAAACATTTTGTTTGATATTTACTTTAAAATGTTACCGTTATTTCAAAGTACTCTGCACTAGTTTTCTTCCCTATTCCAAGTCAATAGCCTTTATCCTTTCCTTCAAGTTAACACACAGGCTTTGCAGAGGATTTAACCTTAAGTCTTCCCTCTAGTCACTTCTTCAGCTTCAGCCTTCTGTGGTTTCAGCCCTAGTATCCTGAATTCTTTCTCCCTGATGTCACCAGGACCTTTCGCCTCTCAGCCCTGCTCCAGCTGCTTCTTCTCCAAACTCTGAACACAATCTTAAAGTGGCGTGTCTGCACTTTAATTCTCTTCAACCAAAAACCTTTAACCAAGCAAAAGCTACTCTCTGATAATTCAACAGCTCACTGATTTTTAAACCAATGAGTTTGGAAAGTCCACTAAGGACCTATCAGAGCCTGACCTTTCTGATTCCACTACCTGACATAAGAGCAATGGTCTTACACATCAACTGACAAAAAGCTCACGGGACACAGACACAATCACCTCTTTAGAAATGTATTTGGCTAGCTGTTTCTTGGCAGTTTGCCAACTGAAGGCAGCCTGAACACTGTATCTAAGGTCTCAGTGAAAAGTACACTGTTATCTATCAATCCAATAAATGTACATATAAATTTATTTCACATTTATGCATCTTTTACCATTTCTCAACATCAACTTTATACTCAACACAGTGACAGAACTCCCACTGACACAGTGGAGTGAACTTACAC
Organism: Zootoca vivipara; assembly: GCF_965207765.1. NCBI lineage: Eukaryota > Metazoa > Chordata > Lepidosauria > Squamata > Lacertidae > Zootoca > Zootoca vivipara. The sequence goes on along the minus strand of NC_142590.1, from coordinate 21,569,631 downwards.
TTTTAAAGTCAATCAATTTATTGAATATATCCAAAGGCCTTTACAATGTACAGCAGGGGATAAGAACAATGCTGAAATCACACAACATGACCTATAAAAGTTAAAACATAAAGATTTACAGCATGAGGTTTTAAAATTAGGAAGCATTAACGTGTCTAGAAGGGAGCTTCTTAGCTGCCAGAGCGAAATTGGTACCAGATATGTAATCTGGAGATCTTTATCAACTAGGAGCTCAACTGTCACCTACTGTGGGGAATCTGACTGAGGGACAGTCAAGAACAGGTGATTTTAAAAAAAATCTCTCGACACTGAATACAAGGGGCAAAGCAGGTAGTAACATACAGCATCCTCAACCTGACTGCATCCATAAGTGCACCTGTGTTCCATGTAGAGTTCTAGGTATCTCCCCTCTAAATACATTGAGGGCATCTGATGGAATCTTAGTCCTATGCAGCCGCGGGAAAGTCAGTGTCTCAAGGTAATGGGGCATTGAGTGGTTGATCTTTATTTGGGGGGGTCACTTTTAAAGTCACTCAAATGTTGACTTTAGGGGTTTTTTCTATAGTATTCTGAAGCAAGGTTTGACAAATGTTTATCCAAGAGTTGTATCCAATGTAGCACTAAGTTAGTCACTTAGCAGTATACTTGTTCCTGTAGCAAAATGTTTTGTGTCACTGGAACGTAGTTGTGCAAGAGAATGCATAAGCATACTGCTGGTAAATTTTGGGGAAATAGACGGCACAAGTTTCCGCTAGTGCAACTGTTGCATTGGATTCTACTGTAGTGCAGCACTAAAACTCCTAAGAGCCCTAGAGCTAATGAATAGAGAATCTTGAGTACAGCCCAGAAAATCCAGATAACTATCCATTCTGCATCTGGTAACTGTGCTGGTTCTAAGTGCTTACTCACTCAAACAAACAAACAGGGAGTATGCACACACACAAAATCAGAAATGTGTGTGAAGTACTTTCTTAAATAGTGATTTAAAGATAGTTAATGGCAAAATTAGTAAGTTAAGATCTGAATGAAACTTCTGTCCATGCATACAGCCCCTTCACAGCAGGAGCAGACAAACCAGGAAGTCTTACATTAACTAGAGTTTCTCTTTTCAGATAAATCAGGAAACTATGGTTAACGTCAGCAAAACCAGGATTGAAGTCCAACTTCAAACCATTTATTCTAAAATTATATCCCACTTTTCCACTAAAAAACCCAATGTGGCATATGTGCCTCTCTTCTCTCTCCATTTTATAACCCTATGGGTTAGGTTAGGTTGAGAGAGAGAGAGAGAGAGAGAGAGGCACATATGAGTGGGGATTTGACTCCTGGTATACCAGGACCTATCCCAACACTCCACCCACCCTTACCTTCATTGTCTAGCTTGTGGTGCTGCTGTTAACCAAAGTTTAATGGTTTGGTCAAAAAAGGGAAACTACAGTTAATGAAAGACTTCCTGGTTTGTTTTTGCTCACTCACATGAAGGGGCTGCATGAAAATGCCAAAAGGCTTGTTCATATCTCAGCTTTTTTTTCTTAAGCTGAAATATGATAATCAGAATGCAGTCACCATTTCTAAAATTGTCCATACTGGTTTCTTCTTAAATAAACCATAGATCCATTTTGCCTGAATGTATCATTATAGAGATGCTACAAAAATGTATATAAATATTCTCAATATTATTATTATTAGTCACAACTTAAACAACACATGTGCCTATTTAAGCACACCAGCATTAATTTTAAATAAAATATGCCGGAAAGGAATGCCACTCTTATTTCATATTTTACTTTCCATAAAACACTCCAAAGTGGTTTAACAATAAGAACACCAACAATAAAATATACATGTTTTATGATCTAGTGGGCAGAATGTAAATAAAATGGTGTCTTGTTACCACTGAAATCAATGGAACATAACCTTTTTGTTTATGTCTTTAAAACTTTATTTTATGAATATTGTTTTCCTAATACTTACACAAAACCTTTGTGGTAGCAAAATGGATTTATGTTTAAGAAGTCAATAGGAGATCCCCCCCCCCCGGGCAATATTATAAAATCCTACTGAAAAAGCTGTGCTTGGCATTACTGTATGCCACATTTCATTAAAAGCAAGATAGCTGGATATCATAGGTAAGTCTTACTTCCCAGTAAATGTGCTTTGGACTGAAAGGAATCTTCCGGAACTCTCACTTTAGCACTGCTATTTGCTCTTTCTCAATCTTTAAAAACCCATTACAATCTACATGGACACTTTTTACATCTTACATGATTGAGATTCAAGTTCAATACAGCAGCAATAATAGGAGTTCCCTCTTTTGTCTACTAATATGCAAACATTTCTTTAGTTCAATAAGATTGGGTTATATCAGCTACTATAATGGTGACTACAGGGTTATGAATGGGAATCCTATGTGAGGAGGGAACCAATATATACTAAAAAGTGCAGTTTGTTAAAGTACAGTGGACCCTCTAGTAGAGATGTAAAATTTCCGGAAATTGTGTTGGCCTCCTATTATGGAATAATTAAGCTCTTCAAATTGCAGCACATTCTCTGGCTTTCACACTTAAAGTGTCATTCAACCGGATGTTATCAGAACAGAATTCAGCAACCATCAAGAAGACAGTTTGCCCTGCCCCTGTTACGTAAAATTATTTTGTAATGAAGGCTTATTGCCAACAGGTCTTACCAGAAAATACACACTTTCTAAGGATTACCACCACAGGTAACAAGCAAGTTTTTAACACCTATGGAAAACTGGCTAAAAAGTTGATTGGACAATTATATTTCAAATGAGACATGCCCAGTCTCTAGGCAAGGCTTAACGAAGAGAAGACTAGAACAGAAAGAGTCCTAAAAAGTGTTGCTTGTTATAGCACTGTTAGTATGATCAAGGGAAAAACCACAAGAAACGAACATGAAGATATTACCATTTGACATAGCATGGGTCAGTGCAGCTTTAACACCCTTCATAGGAAATGGGAACATCAAATGCATAAAAAGATCTTTAAAGTTAGCACCTGTAAGAGCAGTAGTTTCCCTGCTCCAGTAAGAATACAGTCTTGATCTGAAAGAATAGGTTTTTAACGTCTTTAAGATCAAATGACTATATTCTCAGTTATTTCCTGGAGTGAATATGAATATATTTTGCAGTGACTGCATTATGGGAAGAGTAGATCAAATAAGGCAAGGTTACCAGTGCTATGAAATTTAAATGGATTATTTAAACATACTGGAAATAAGACTGCACATTATCCACATAAGAAGGAAACAAGTTCCTTTTATAGGTGAACTCGAGCTCTTGAGCCAAAATTAATGTCCAAGTTGACTTGAGGAAACAATGTTTAGGGAGTTTAACTGTTTAACACTATTAGGCATTTGCACTATTTGCCTTTACCATAAAATAATACCAAATGCAAATCTCCTACGTTAACCAGAATGGTGGACGGGGACTGATGATGGGGTGTTTACACACAGGGAATCAATACAACATTAACAACTATAATATTGAGAATGGACAAGTTACCTGATTCAGTGTATTGTCGGTCTTTAACTCTTTATGGTTTGAATACTGGATATAAATGGGCTGATTACGAAGGTGAGGTGTCACAGCAGAGTAATAATTGACCATAGTGATCGCAGCTTCTTCTGTTGCTAATTCCAAAAAAGCCTATAAAAATATTAAAAATGGTTTTGTAGTATTTGCAGCATACATAAATATATTCTGTTTCTGAATTTGCCAGGCCCTTTCAGGATGAGACATTTAAAACACTTGCCAAAATCATTCAGAACCCAGACCTTAAAATGTAAAACTGTACACATTACAGATCTATACATCTTACTAAGCAAGGACTAGGTCAGAATGTGCCCTAACTGTCCACAAAATGCTACAGTTTCCCTTGAGGGCAAAAGCAGCCACAGCTCTGATGTCTATGGAAATGAGCATGTACAATTTTTTTCAGATACACCCACTTGAAGCAAACTTGGAGATATTTACAGTCTGACAGTTAAGGTTGTCGACTTGCTCTTATCCATGGGTTGTTGACAACCAAAACATGGCAAACAGTAAAAAAAAAAAAATGGCAGAGGGGAATCCCAAGAGCAATTTTCAGAAAGAAAGGCACTTTTACATGGGTTCTCCTCTCCAAAACACAGATGACAGGAGGATCAGTACCAGCCTGGCTGAAGGGAGAAGCATAGAGGTCTGAACAAGCAGCAGCGCTCCAAGCTCCATAACCTTAAAAAGCAAATGACTTGTTACACCCATCAGCAGATCACTGTGGCTATTTGAAACTTACCAAACCTGATCCTAAATGAAAGGGAGCACTACTCCACTATCCCAATTTCTGAGAGAAATATACAGGCTCCAGCAATATGTTGAAAGACATGGTGGCCAATTACCTTCCCCTGACCCAATAGAAAGTATTCATTTTTTCCACAGGTTTCAAATTGGTAGGTGACTATTTAAAAGCCTTCATATAAAAACCTCCAGTAAGCTGTGTGGCTGCGAACCACAGGAGGGAATTGGGCAAAGGTTATTTTCCACAGACAGCATCCAATACTGTAGGAGAATGGATCTGGATTTATATCCCTTTACCAACAGTTATTAAAGGCCTGTGATCTCCTGACTTGGCTATTAGAACGCCTGACCAAGAAGTCAAAAGTTTATAATGTGCTGTCAGAAATGGCTTACAGCAGGGAGGGGCTGACTCCTGGTCTGGGGACCTAATCTAGGCGCCCCAAAACAGTTTTTGGGTCTTCCGAGACCATGCTGATTTTGACTGCAAAAAAAAAAGATACAGTGCTGGGCTGGATGGAGAGGTTTAAGTCTGGCCATCAGTTCAATCATTTGGTGAGTCGGGGAAGGGATAAGAATCACCTTCCTTAGCTAATATGCACAAACTATGTGAGAGAGCTTTTAGTGGCCTTTGCAAAAGCTATTATGGTGAAGAAAACAAAGGTTTCCTTTAGATCATGTACTAATATTGGGTATATTTGGGGAAAGAATATGAAGCAGGACTATTCTATTCGCCTAAAATGAGTCTTCAGGCTGGTTAAAGAGTTAAGTGCTCTTTCATTGCATCCTCTAATAACTATGTAAAAACACTATTCAGCAGAAAGCATTCCTCAGGCTTCTTGCTCAAGAACATCCTCAATAATCTTGCTCAACAAGATACATCACATCTCATAGTTCCCAAAGTCTATTGTTTCCTGCAAACTCACGTATGTAATTTTCAATTAAGTAGCAAAACAAGATGGATAGTTGTCTCATCCTCATTCTCCAAGTTTAGCCCTTTGAACAAATAGCAGTCCCTTTTAGAAGGAGTAAACTCTATGAGTGTAACATGACAATCCAAAGCCCGGATGCAAGGCATGACAGCCACCTCCACATCCACAGCCCCTTGGTCACACTGGCCAGGGTGGAAGGTGGGAGTGGATAGGAAAACCACCACACCAGCACTCAAGGCTAGATCAAGGTTGATGGTGGCAAGGGATGGCAGTGGAGCCAGCTTGGGATACAGCTGTCTTGAGCTGGTTCAGTCCCTCCTACTTCCTGCACTTCCACCCGCATGTTTGGCAGCAGAACAGGGAGCTCCACACTGGCATTGCGACACTGGTGCCACTCCACAGGCAGAAGCTTGCAGGGCTGAATTACAGCCTAAGGGGTGTAACTTATTTCTGAATGTTTAGAATTAGGCTGTGAATGTGATCCCATGTTAAGGAGGCAGGAGAAGTTCCTCAAAGGTTTTCATCTTCTTAAGTCTTTATTATCATAGCAGAACTATTATCTTTGTTATACCAGATTTGGTAAAGTAATATCAGAATTTCCGTTTTGAAAAAATTAGGTTTCTTCAAATGAAATATTTTTAGATAAGATTAGTTTTCAGACACCAAAATGTAAGCTTTTCACAAAACACATTGAAAGACACACGTTTTAAAACAAAAAAATAGAAGTATAGGATGATAACTGAAGGGACACTGCATTAACCAGTATTAGAAAGAAAAGCAACCATCAAGCCATATTTAAGAACCTGATATGCTAAGCAAAAGAGCAGCTTGGCTCGGATTGCTGAGAATTTGAAGTGGTGATCTCCCTCCTCCTATTTAGGTACAAGAAAATGGAGGCAGGGAAGGAAGAACTGGTATTTACTTATCTGCCCCTTAATGATTGCCTTCCTTTAAAGTTGGCAGCAGCAGAGAAAATGAATGAGTTACAGAGATATGAAACAGAAAAAAGACTTCTTAAGAGTGTTAGCTTGTATCTCCATCAGAACTCAGAGTCTTCAGAATGCTCAGCAAACAGGCAGCTCTTACATTGGGGAGTGTTAGCATTAGTTAGGCTCTTCATGATGAGTTTCACTGAGCTCAGTATTGGGCTCAATCAAATATGGATATGATTGGGCCACAGCACAGGCCACTGCTGCTGTCCCTCTCTGAATTGCTGCTCATAAGGTGATGACAGCAGCAGAGAACTTAAACTTAAGGCCTGTTCATGACTGTATCTGCAGAAACATCTATTGATGCCACAAAACGCGGGAAAGGTAGCTCCCAGTGCCAGAAGACCACTGTATTGGTAGTCCCCCACTCTAACAAGAGGCTTGGGAAAGGTGAAACTGGTAGTGAGAGGCATGGTCATACAAAAACACGCCCTTTCTTGGTAGGCCTGAATGGACCTGTGTACAGCTTGGAAAATGAGACTTGGGGGCAGGGGGAGGAGACACATTTGAGTCCACCATTTTGAAATCTACCACCATAATCAATTTCAAGGGGAGATTAGAATGTGCATGATTCTCTCCCACTGAAATCAGCATGAGCTAGATTTTACCTTTAACTGAATTGTGCTTAGGACCCAAACCTATGTACCGCAACACAACAGCAGAAGATAGGATCAAGTGAATAAAAGCAAATGTCCAACCAATGGGTACTGATGCTTAAAATCTGACCTTTTATCTCACTCTTGTAGAAGGCGTGTGTGTGTGTCCATGAACACTGAATTCTGCACTTATTAACTTGAAAAATTTCTCCAAGCCTGGCTAGTAGAGTAGGCTCCGTTGCTGGGGTATGGCCTCAACTTAAGGCAGACAGAGTATTTAGACTGATTGGTGTGTAGATGTTTTCTATACTAAAATAGTAAGACAAAATTAGAGAGTACCTGGTTCTTTCCTTTCAGCATGAGAATGTTGGTTACCTTACCAAAAGGTAAGCCTAAAGCAATAACTTCTGTTTCTGTCACTTCCCCTGGTAATTTCCTGATATGAAGAACACGAGAAGGAGCCCCATCCATTTTATCTTCACCTTTGAATTTCTTGTTGTCGTTACCATTGGCTGAAAGACATTTTTTTATAATTCATTTCATATCTGAAAGCTACCCTATTTATTATAAACTCATCAAGAAAAATACAATTTGTGCATGCATACAGTTTCCAAATCAGTATGTGAAATGAGTATTTTTTTTCTTTCAACCAACATTTTAAAAAGGAGATTAACTGAAGTAAAATGCAGCTGCTAATGTGCTTCCTCACAAAGCCCTGTAATATTTGGCGAATCAACTTACCATGGATTTTTCCTGCAACCATTACATAATTAATTGCCTGAAGCACTGAGAAGCAATGATAACTGTACAATAACTGATAACCATTTCAGGTTATCCCAAACTATGTGCTAGGAAACACTAATGTGCCATGGGATAACTGGTAGCACACCTCAAAAAATAAATTAAAGCACTGGTGAGCCCAAAAGGCAATAATTCAGCAAGAAAGGAGCCTCCTCACTGTATTTCTGCATGGCTGACTGCTCTAGTCTTGGTTTTCTTTGAATTAACCTTCACTGCTCAATGGGGTAAGTAGTCCTGCTCCATCACAGTTATGGTGGGATCTACATCATCCTAGTGCAATCAAAGAACCTATCCTTGAAAGTAGCTCATGGGGTCTTTATATATTACTGGTGTGGCTTGGCCTTTTTCCAGTCAGGAACCACGCAAAAAGGAGTTCTGAGGGCAGACAATTCTCATTAAACCAAGAAAACTGCCTGGGCTTTGAGTGTGATATCTACATTCAATTTTAATTGAGGTTTAAAAACAAAGTGCTTTAGCTCTCAGATGTTTCAGAAAAAATGTTTTAATTCATCCTAAGTAGTCAAGCAACATGGACAACCACTGTGAAGACCCGATTTCTTTCCAAACAGACATCATTGCTTCCACCTTTTGTTTTCTGTTACATAGAACAGTATGCCAAAAGTTTAAGAATCCTTAAATGATACTAAAAATACTATTCAAAATTCAGGCTGCTATCATAATGTGCTACTCAACATGAGATGGTTGATTTATGTTGTGAGCAAGGGATGTGATCACAATTGGCACAGAGAAAAAAGCAGATATTAATAGCTACTAGAAGGTGAAATCAATTACTTGTGGAGGGGGGGGGGAAGGAACTGGCAATTGAGAAACAGGCAATTAGATTAGAAACAACGAAGAATGCACCAGTGAGAAAGAGAATGGTTATCATAATGTAGAGAATAGTTAACAATCTTTCCTACGATTTAATAGAAATAATGTATTAAAATCAAAGTGAAGAATGCAATAATACTGTCCTACAAAACCTAGTAGCATGGCTATCAGGTTTTTAATTTGATCACTCATTACAATTAATTACCTGAAGCACTCAAAGGGGGATTAGACAAATTCATGGAAGATAAGGCTGTTAGTAGCTACTAGCCCTGATGGCTATGTGCTACCTTCCGTATCACAGGCAGTATATCTCCAATTCTACCTACCAGTGACCGCATTAAATAAGCATTTGGTCGCCTCCCCAACACATACATAGAAACGATGAATTGCAAAAAAATTCTCCTTTGAAAGAATGTACTTGTAAGAATAGTTACAGCACAATCCTATAATTATTTACTCATAAGGCAAGTGTGCATAGGACTGCCATCTTAGTGATCTACACTAAACTGCCATTTGTCTCTCACCTCTTCCTACCCCAAGTTAACCCAACACAATTGCATCATAGTATTACAAGGAGGGGCATATTCATATTGTGAATGCCACTCAAAAAGGTTGCCTCTTATAAAATTATCCTTTTCTTTCTCCTAAGAGCAAGGGTGGGGAACCACTTTTTATCAGGCAGGCCAGATCAAAAAGTGGCCACTTGTCTTTTAACAGGTGGGTGGCTCTGCCAATCGCCTTATGTCATAAGATGCCAGGGGGATTCTGAGTCCACTTGAAAGCAGCAGGGTTTGTATACCATGTTGAATTCAAACAGCGCCAAATGCAAGCCCTGTTGCAAAGAAACAATTGGAAGAACACTTGGGAGCTCCTAAGCAGAACCAATCTAAGCAGGACTTGCATTTGGCACTGAATTTGCTTCCATGTAACAAGTTTAACTGTAAACATAGCACTGATTGCTAGTTACGAAAATAGAAAAAAAGAGTTGTAAACAGAACAAATCACTAAAAGAATAGTAACTTCTACAGACAAGGGGACAGCAAAGTTGGTAACTGAAGCAAGCAGCATTAGTGGATGGGTGGTTAACACTCCCCCTTCATGCTGGTTTTGTGATTCCACCAGTCTACACACTCACAACTCGACTGAGGCCATTTCAGGCTTTAAAGGTCAGCACCAAAACTTTGAATTGTGCTCGGAAACTATTCTATTTCAGTATCCTCTCAGACTTACCTCCTAGCAATATGGGTACTGTATAACGTTTGTCACAAAACAAATGGTTAGAATAGCACCTGCAAATTTTGCCTCCTATCTTGGTTTTTGTGAACCACCCTGAGATCTACGGATGAAGGGCAGTATACAAATTAGATAGATAGATAGATAGATAGATTAGATAGATGGGCCAGAGGCTTTCATTCTGTTAAATGAAAGTTGCTAAAAACACCCTACTGATGTGTTTTTAGTTTATTGCTGGATCAATTTTTTTGTATCTTTTAATTGTTTTACTATTTTATTGTTTTACTCTTTTTGTAAACTGCTTTGAGGTTTAGTTTTGTTTTTACAGCCAAGCAGTAAATAAATTTTATGAAATAAAAAAACACTCAGGAGGTATGTACAAACTGTAAGGGGGAATGAGCATTTATCGGCTTTCTTTTCCACCACTGCTCATGAGCTTGCTAGAATTTTATGCTTGCTGTTTTGGTATAAGCATGCACTCAAGTCAACCTATATTTTAAGAAGAAAAGTTCAACCAGTTTTATTTTTGCTACTTGTTTTTCCCCCCAAATATATTTATTGATTTTATAAAACTGAAAAAATATATAAAACACAACAAAAAATACAAAAAAATCATATAAAACACAAAAAGAAAAAAACACCCATATTTATCATTCATATGTCCTGACATTGTTGACTTCCTCATGTCCCTCCTTGCTGCGTTTCACTGTATATCATCCTTAGTAATTTCTATATCATACTTCAATCATCTTATTTTTACCTTAACTAACAAAGTTCATCGCTTATTAATTGCTTAACGTTTCAATTCTTATTTAACACTTATATCTAAATCTTAATATACTACAATACCTCTACAAATCCTCCTCTACAATCTCCCTGTACTTCCAAATCTTATTTTTGCTATTTGGGCATACCTAATTACTACACACTGCTTTAAAGACCAAAGCAGATGTAGAAAACTTTATTGAGCTGTATTTGTTTTAGTTTCAAAAGTCCATAGTTGGGGTGGAGGGAGTGGTCTCTCAGGAGAGTTACCCAAAGCAGGGAAAACTCAATAATCACATATAAGGAGGTTAATTGCACTGGTGTGTTTAACTGGAAATTCCTCCATTGGTACCCTGTTGGTCACAGCAAGATAGTATTCTCATCAACAGTGAGTAAACAGGACATCCTATTTGTTGAAATCTACCAAAGATGAGGAAGAATGCAGATACAAAAACTAAAAATAAGCAAACCTGAACTGAGAAATATAGGCTTCAACTTGGCGAAGTTAAATACCGAAAAACTGTAACTCAGGTAAGAGCTGAAACCCAAGGAGAAAAACAGACACGCAAGACCAAGTTGCTGATCCATAAACTGCTACAGCTTGTACAAGAGCACATGCAGGAAGAACAGAGCCCAACTTAAATAGGGATACTGTGCCTGCAAAAGCTCCTGTTAACTCAAAAAAGTTTCTTTGTGTTGTTTTTTTGCCTGCCAATGCAACATTTGAAAAGCATATACGTAGTCATAAATAACCAAAGTTGTTGCACACTGATGGAAGTAGATACGGGCATGATTTAATTCTTCCACAATCCTGCTTTCTTTTCATTCATAAAGTAATCAAGTTCAGCACAGCCTGTCTGAAAACTTTGCTATCATGAGTGGCTTGCAAGAGAGGAAGACAACACTTTTCAGAGGCTGAGCTGACCTTACTGGACAGTATAAAGGTAAAGGGACCCCTGACCATTAGGTCCAGTCGTGACCGACTCTGGGGTTGCGCGCTCATCTCGCATTATTGGCCGAGGGAGCCGGCGTATAGCTTCCAGGTCATGTGGCCAGCATGACAAAGCCGCTTCTGGCAAACCAGAGCAGCACACGGAAACGCCGTTTACCTTCCCGCTGTAGCGGTTCCTATTTATCTACTTGCACTTTGACGTGCTTTCGAACTGCTAGGTTGGCAGGAGCTGGGACCGAGCAACGGGAGCTCACCCCGTCACAGGGATTCGAACCGCCGACCTTCTGATCAGCAAGCCCTAGGCTCAGTGGTTTAACCACAGCGCCACCTGGGTCCCCATACTGGACAGTATACTATGTACAAATCAGGTTACTTGATTTTCCTCTACCAATTCGAATACAAGGGACATATGGAAAGCCAAACTTTGTACTCCAGCGTTACAGCGATTTGTAAAAGAAATAAAAATATTATTTATCATAAAGCTATTACTCAAAGCCTATCTATGATGGAATATTCTAGCTAAATAGAAGCCAATTATTTATACTCATTTTCAGTAAATGATGATTCCCAAAATTATATTTATGAAATGCTAATTTAGTATGTTAAAGACAGCCATTTATCAGCATCGTAAACTTTTACTTCTATTGAACCCTATATTCATCAATGTAGTAAGTGGTAAGGTCATTCAATACCTGATGATAAAGGTAAAAAAGCACCTTGAAATTTGGAGTGATATTGAAGAGAATTCACTTGCTAAAGAAGAATTGAAGAATGTACCGTAACTCTTTTGAAATCATATCATACAATTTTCTGACCTATTTAGTTAGAATAGACTTTTACACTGACACACATTTTAAGCTATGTTTACCTTCTTCTTAAAAGGCTAGAAAGCTGCATTCTTGATGGAAAAACAGTAATGATTGTCCTTTAAAACATTTTAATTCCTTGTACATTTTTATTTGATTTTATAAATAATATACACAATCATACTTTTTATCTAATTAGCAACTGTGTCATCCACAAATATTGTAAGAATTATTTCTACCCCTTCATCTAAGTCACTGACTGATGAAAAACATTGAAAGTGGGTAGGACAAAGCCCTGCAGAAGAACCCCAATCAAAACCTCCCTCCAGTTTGATGAGAAGCCACTGATGAGCACTAAGTATGGTTTCCTCACCAGCTGTGAATCCTTCTGACAATACTATTACCTAGCCCACATTTAAGCCACATTTAACAAAATTATCAAGGGGTACTCTGTCAGACACTTTGCTGAAATCAAGATAGATTACACCCACAGCATTCCCGCCATCCATTAACCTGATTTTAAAGAGTGATAAGATTAGTCTAGCAAGATTTATTCTTGACGAATGCTGGGTTCTACTAAGCACTTTCAAACGGATTCTCTTCTTCTCTGTTCTAGTATCTTCCATGGTATCAGTCAGAAGACATCAGTTGAAGTACCCTCTCATACTACTAAATTTGCTTACATGAAACATCTGTAAATTGTTTCAGGAAAGGATAATTCACATCACCACATATGTTTGACAGTCCACAGAAAACTCCAACCACAATTTTATTTTTTTCTCCATTTATTTTGACCCTGATGGTATATCGACAAGGCTAACATGTTCACTCTCATGAATTCTGTGCAGGCCTGAGCATCTTTCACATATAATGCTACTCTCTTTCTCTTGCACCTATTCTTTTTTGAACAATTTGTAACCTTCAATTATTACATTCAAATCACACGAGTTTTCCCACCAAGTCTGTTATACCCAGCAAATTGTATTTATCTTCCTGTATTTGGAGTTCAAAATCATTTATTTTCAATATGCTGCATATTAGTATATAGTCACTGAAAGCCTTGAAAATTCTGTTCCAATCTCTCTCCTGAGATTTTATTAGTTTGCTAGTCAGCCACACAATTCCCCGTTCCCCTACAGCACACAGATCCCCATCTTCAGTGCTTACCTTTTGAACTTACCTATCTCCAACTGCTACAGAATTTAGTTCAAAGCTCTTGATCAGGTTCATACTTTTTCTTTTGCTAGACACATTTTTCCAGTCCTAGTAAGTTGCAGCCCATCTCCTTCCAGTAGTCCTTAAGGAAGCTCACACCAGTCCCAGAAACAGAACTTCTCCCATCAACTCTAATAACTTGAAGTATTATTCTCTCTCTTCATAGCCCTCCATCTTTTACAAGTAGAAATGGCATGACCACTACTTAAGTTCCAAAGTCCTTCACTTTCATCCCCAGAGCTTCATACTTACATATGATAGTCATAGTTGTGCTAGACAGTAATGTTTGATCTCACATGGTGTGCAAGAAGGGATAATCAGCAGGTTTGGCAAGTCTGGGAAACCTGTCCATCACTTCCTGAATTCACACAATGGGAAGGCAGCTTATGTCACAAGTTAACAGGTCTGGTACATTCACAAGCCACTCTGAACCTCTCAGTAGGGAGTCTTCAACCACCACAACACTTCTCTTCTTCTTTCTGTAGGCTGTGACTGTCACCTTTGTTCTTGAAGCACCAAGAGTCTTCCTTCCCACAAAGAATATCTTTCTGTAGCTATCCAGAAAGATGTTCAGAGCTGTTCTTGTTGAATTAATACTGAAAGTGATTTCTTAGCTCTATTGTTCAAACTGTCTTCTGATTCTCCTGCTCCTAATAGGCTGTCTTTCTTGCGGTTACTTCGCAATTCCGGTTGTCATCTTCTACTCAGATACTCTTTCTATTTTTGTCTTTGCTACAATGCTTCCTATTTCCTGTCAAGATCTCCTTCTATTCTCCAATGAGGTATGGAAGTATGGAAATTTGCTCCAGTTATCCTCTTTTCATCTCTTCCAACAGAGCAACAGGGTTATATGTGCAGCTGGTGTGGTCTATGTGCTTTCAGGCAAGAAACTCACATTGCAGGCCACCACCATTAGAGTCCTTGCTGTTCATTTTCTTGGCTCTGGTGCGTGTTCTAACATCCTCCTCCACTGATGAAGCAACCTCCCTTCATCAATCGTTTATTGCTTGAAAGTTACCAGAGTTCCTGTGGTGAGCTGCTTAGGAGAGAATTTTAGCCTGCTAATAAAAAGGGCACAGTGGCCCCATTTAGCATATGGTGATCCCTGGCATCATCAGCAAGGGGTGCTGGGAAAGCCTGCAGAGCAACTGTTACCTCATCAGACACCAGACCTCTCAAGGCAAAGGGTGAATCCAGTGTTGCTTCAGAGGTTACAAGACTGCAGTAGGCCTCATGGTGCACAGTAGAAAGACTTCTGTATTAGTGTGGAATTTCTTGATAACATTTTCACTCTCACTTTTACAAAAGGTTAAACAAATCTCTGCTTTATTAGAAAATCAACAGTAGGACCACATAGAGAGTCTGTTCTAAGTCAGTCTAGGATCTTAACTTATTCATGATGCTGAGAATCTTTGGAGAAATGCAGGAAACTTTTCTTTCAATTTAAGGAATCTGAATATGCAAATATTTAAACTCATATCACATGTAACAAAGTCCAATATTGGAAGTGTCAATGTTGTTTCTCATCCAAACAGGAACAGCAACTTTCAAGATTACAAATATACTAGAAGCAGGACAACCACATCAAACCCCACACTTATTATACTTCATATATGACCATTTAAGTCAGTGATAGCCAACATGGTACCTCCAAACTACAACTCCCATCATATCTGACCATTGCCAATACTAACTGGGTTAATTGTGTTTTAAACAACATTGGTGTATACCAACAGCATAAGAGTGCATCATGTTGGATACTCCTGATTTAATAGCAGAAACTAAATGCTTACCTAGTGGTAAAATCTTTAAATTACTGTAAGCAAAGCCTGGTATAATTTTTAAGATGGCTATGTGCTAACAGGAGGTTTAAGAGCTAGTATTTATTTTTATTTTTGTTACAAGAAACTTCCTAAAATCACACAAGTCCAAGAAAATAGTAGCCTGGCATATGTGACCAAAATATCAAGCATGAATGTAAATGAGTGGGGGTTCTTTTAAGGCCCCTTTTTGGGGGAAGGTCTTCTCCAGAGTAGCATCTGACATGTAAAGAGCTGCAACCAAGTATGTGTGTGTGTGTGTGTGTGTGTGTGTGTGTATGTGTATATATATATATATATATATATATATATATATATATATATATATGGGTGAGCTACTCTTTGGAACATTAACACGGGACTCTTCTTTCCAATTAGTGCTGCACTAAATACTAACACTTAGATTTTAATGACAAAAACCTTTGAAAGATGCAAAAATTTCTCCAGACCTTCTGCCTTTTATTATTATTCTTATGTTGTAGAGATGTAGCTGCTGCTACATAATTTGGAAAAAAAATAATCCGGTGTATAAGACGACTGGGCGTATAAGACGACCCCCAACTTTTCCAGTCAAAATATAGAGTTTGGGATATACTCGCCGTATAAGAAATACGACCCAGCATATAAGACGACCCCCGACTTTTGAGAAGATTTTCCTGGGTTAAAAAGTAGTCTTATACACAGGAATATACTGTAACTCTTCTTCAACAAAAAACAGGAATCAAGTGCTGAATGTGATAAAGCCAAAGACTATGTTACTGAGAGCAAATGAAGCAGTATTTTGACTTCAGTTTGGATGTCCATGAAGAGGGGGAAGGAACTTCCCAGCTCCCAAGGCAATCTACATTTTCAGCAAAAACTTTGCTTCCTATCTTGATAGACTGAAGAAATACTTCCCTCTCACAACAAACACATTTTTTTATACCCTTTCACCCCCGCTTCATCCCAAAAAAGTCACCCAAGGAACAGCTTGTGGAGGGGTCCATGAAAATATTAACAAAATTATTTCCCTTGCCCTTCCATTTCAACTTAGAACTAATTTCAATACTTAAGGTAAAGGTAGTTTTAAATATATTGCTACATCGTTAATTTTGATCCCTGCTTGAAACCTTATAAACAAGAAATGTGTTTACAGTGCTCCATAATTAACATTTACATAACTCAAGTTTATAATTAGCAACTTACCTAGCAATTAAAAATTGCCTCCAGGCTACTGCACAAGTCTCCACTGATGCAGGGATATAGCTACATGGCTCTCCCACTCTAATTCTATTTTAATTTATTTATATATGATTTCAAAACATATATTACCCACTCCTCAGCCATACCTCCCAGAGGGGCTTACTAAATAAATAAATAAAAACAATAAAATCTGACAAACCCAGATTTGATGGACAGTTAAAAGTCCAGCATAAAAAGAACACATTAATTATCTACTGGCTAGTAAAGTGACAGAAAAGAAATAATTCAGCACACAAGATCTATGACACTGTACAACTGTATGATGAAGGCTTGAGCATGGGATTTTCTCTTTCCCTCATACTATGGGGAGACAAATGCTCATGCAGATTATTTATTTATTATTATTATTTATTTATTTATTTATACATACATACATACATACATACATACATACCCACCCCAGCCACTCTGGCAGGTACCCCCTTCAGACCTATCTGGAAAGCTAACACCAGTATTCAAGGGTAACTATTCTCAATAAGTTCTATTATGCACTTAATACATTCTTAAGCATTGTACAATGATCAGAACAGATCTTACAAGCTGATACATGTGACACTAAAGCAGGCGTGGGGAACCTGTGGCACTCCAACTGTTGCTGGACTACAACTTTCATGACTCCTGACTACTGTCCATGCTGCCTGCAACTGATGTGAGCGGAAGCCCCTTCCCTGCACTAAGGGAAGGCACGATGAGGAGTGGCAGTGAAAATATGCAGATTCAAGTGCCAGTTACTAATAGCTATATAATGACTACACAACAGAGTCCTTGGAGGGAAGGAGACATATGACAGTTGATCCTGGCCAGATTGCTGGAGGGGGCTTGTATTCCCCCCCTCCTCTCCTGTTACATCCAGGTATAATAGTTATGGGCAGTAGTAGTACTATCAGTAGTTCAAAAAGCTACCCAAACTAATAGGATATAGCCATTGTTTTGAAATGGTGTTTCACTTAGGGAAGGAGAGGTAACCTGCAAAGAGGAATAGGAGACCTGGTACAAACGACATGTGTTGCTCTGACTACCTGAAGCAACACAAACCTGTCTAAAAAAAATGGGTGGGTGAGAGGTTTCAACATGAATGAAACACAGAATATCAAAACAGACCCTGGCTGGATGACACAGTGCAGACAGGCAGAAAGCGCAAATGTCTGCCTGAGTATTTCCTTGCCTGACAGAAGGTCCCTCTCCAAAAACCAATAAAAAAAAGGCATTAAGAATAAACTGTGAGAATCCCTTTTTCAAAGTTATGCAGGTTTGGACTCAGACCTGGTGTTGAACTAAATAAGAATTCCTGTCATTTTTGTATAAGGTACGTTTACACTGCAATGTAGTCGAAGCAAAATTCCAAGTACTGTACTTGACCAATAAATTATTCCTTCCTTCCTTATTCCTATAATTTAAAGAAGGGACCAAGATCCAATGGAGGCTCCTTGGTGGAAGATGGGGGAGGTAATGTCCAATGATTCTCCCTTCCCCCTGCAGTCCTTTATGCCTCCTCCCCACAGTATTAAAGAGGGTTTCCCAACCCTCCAGAACAGATTTTCAGGGGGAAATGCATGGGGGGGTGCACAGAAGGAATTGGTGAAGATTGCCTCACCACCCCCATCCCATTCTGCCCCCGTGAAAGTCCAGCTAGTGTAGTTCTGCTCTGGGTAACTCCGAATCCCATGCATCAGAATTTTATTTTTTTACAAGTATTGTATTACGCATTTGATATTTTAAAACTCAGATCCTAAGAAGGCATAATAAACAGATCCTAAGAAGGCATAATAAACATTGTCCAGATGTCCATTCTTCTTCTGCAACATTGATACATTTTGATACTACAATGAAAAAAGTCTCCTTTCAAAAAGCATCACTTACCAGTAACTACTATGCTGCTCATGTTAGAGTTCGGACTATTGAGTACACTGCCTGAAAGAAGCTCGTCAGATCCTCTCTAAAAAGAAAGAAACAGTAAGCACTTTGCCATTTAAAAATGCAAACACTAATATTAAGCATGTAAGTTTGACAGATCTTTTTTAAAAATATGAGTATCTAGGAAACCTAGTTAGAGACCTGATTCACATGTCACATCAAGCAAAAGTTTAAAACAAACTATTGCTTAATGTGAACGAGCAGCACACTAGTGCAAACAACTCAAATATTCCTGAGTACTCAACCCCTTCTTCCTGAGTACTCCTGCCATGAGATGGACAAAACAAACCAGAGCGTGGCTTGTTATCCAAATTAGGACTCCTAGTTTGTTTCCCTCTAAACCAGGCAAACCCAAACTATGGACCTCCAGATGTTTTGGACTACAATTCCCATCATCCCTGACCACTAGTCCTGTTAGCTAGGGATCATGGGAGTTGTAGGCCAAAACATCTGGAGGGCCGCAGTTTGGGGAACATTAAACTATGATTTGGTGCTACATAAACAAGCCTTAGACACATTCAATTCTATTTCCCCATCTCTGGCACAGCTGCAAATGGTGACTAGAAGCATTTACTTCAATTTTCTACCAACCAGGATTTGCCAATATATCAAAACCATTGCAATCTATTGTTAACTTTAACTATAGTTTGTCCAAACAAGTAAATTTAAAATGGTGGTTTACAAACCACTCTTGGACCAATGAACCATAATTAAAACTAAGGCTAAAGTCGGAATGTAGCTCTAAACCATTATTTAGCAGTACGTTCAAACAAGAACATTGAATTAAAGTCTGTTTCTATGAAAAAGAAAACTAATTCACTTCAAAGGGCAATGAATATAAGTATGTTACAAGCAGTCACAGATTATGTTCTCATTGGAGAAAATTATGAATGAACGAAATTGCCTGGATATTTGTTTTCTTGGAGCCCTGTTTATGAAATATATGAAGAAGCTATCAATGAAAATCTTAATTCAAACCAATGATTTAAGTCAAATTTTCTTCTTGCTCATTTCAATAATCTTTTAATAAACTTATTGACCAAGCCTCCCAAGTGGATACTATGACTTAGAAATGAGCCCCAAAGTAAAGTGGTAGCTAGTGATGTTTTTGTGACCGGCATATGGTCTCAGTAGTCAGTCCCACTTTCACATTTTGCATCAGTTGAATTTCCAAATTGTTTTCAAAAGGAAGCCTAAGTACACCACATTACGACTGAAGTTGGTTGAAGACACGACACATTATGGATGTCACCTATGCATCCATCAGCAATGCTGAATGTAAAAGAACATCAAAGTGTGAAGTGGATACTTCAAGAAGAAGCCAACCCAATTCAGAAAAGGTTCAATATCGCTTCCACGGAAAGATATGCCATTACAGTATCAGTTAATGGCACTTCTCTCTTGTCTTGTCAGTTTATTAATGAGCATGCTATGCACCTATTCAGGACACCTATGGCTACATCTAGATTTAATGAAAAGAAATGAGAGAGAGCTTGGTATCAACCATATATTGATTACAGGCATCAAAATGAGTTCTACCAGTAGGTTTCATGAATGTGTTGAACAGTGCAAGGCACAATACAAAACCATGAGGAACACCATAGAATAAATGCCATGATACTGAGCTACAGTCTCCCAAAATCACTTTCAGTTCCTTCTTGGTGGACAGATTCTGGTATAACTCAGAACTGAGCTGGAAAACTCATCCTGGACAAGCAATCCAAAAGTATGAAATTGGTAATGGTATCTAACGTGACTTTGAGATTATGGGAAATCAACATGGATGCTTTCCCCTGGCATTAATCATCCACCAAACTGTCTCAAAAATGAAGCAGAGGTCAGAATAAAGTACATCTAGAAAATCAGGATCACTCAGGAATGCCCTAGAGCTCAGCAGCCACTACCTGCTTGATCTCTTGAAAGGGAGATTAATCACCATGCAATAATTTGGGGGGGGGGGTTTCCACAGGCCAAATATGAAAGCCAAGATTGATCCTCAGATCACAGGTTCACCACCCATTTCCATAAAGCCCTAGCCAGCATGGTTCATAGTTAGGAATGACAGGAGTTTTAGTCCAAACCATCTGGAGGGCACCACTTGGGGGAGTGCAGTGCCAAATTAAATTGAACACTGCATTATGAAATGCTGAGAGATCAAGACATATTAGCAGGATCACACTTCACTTTTCCTTCTCCTAATAAAGTTCATATAAATAACAACCAATGCAGTTTCAGTTCTGATGACAAGCTGGAAGCCACACTGAAGTCAATCTATTTCATCATCATTCAAACTATGCCTGAATTTTACAGTCACCCCCCTTTCCAGTACAGGGAAGGTTTTATTTGGACAACAATCATGACTATATTTGGTGTCTAGAAAGAGTTCCTTTGGAAATGGCCTCAACCCCACCTCCTTCAAAAAGACTGCAACTATTTCTTCTCAAAAAGAGATATTAATCACTCTCTGAATCCAACTGGTCAACCCTCTTCTGATCGGCATAAATGAGTCAGGAGAGGCATGGAATTGAACAGACAGGTTGAATTTAGGCTTTAATCCTCCAAACACCTCCATATCTTGAAATTTATCCCCCAAAGAGAGGAAATTTAAATTGTATTCCCTTCCTTAAGCACCATATTATAGAGGGTTAGGTACTTAATTAGTGCCAACAATACGCTGGGTACAGTCAAAGATCTGATTCTACTAATATTGATCTTATTGCACCCACAAAGATGTAGCATCTTGGCATGACATTCTTGTCTCCTAGGCCTACAGAAAACATCTGTTCTAGATTTGCCACAGTAGATTTTTTTATGCCATCTGTCCACATAGCTGAAACAGGGCCATAAATTCTCTCCAATTCTCTGAGCCTATCATAGTAGGTCAAGTGATGACTCACCCTTTAATCTCTTTAATTACTAGGGAAGCATAACACAGGCATTTAGGTTTTTGAATAGCAAGAAGAAGAAAAACTTTGAATTCCCAAGTATTCAAAACCTTATCACTTCATTAAGCCACTAATAAGAGTAAGAATGGTAACATTTTAGCTAGGGCATTTCTACACGATTAAAGAACACTGCAGAAATACAGAAGGCGTTAAAAAAATCTGTGGTGCAACCATGCTTGGAATACTGTGTCCAGTTTTGTTTGCCACACCTCAAAAAGGAAAGCAGGAAAAGGTGCAGGAAAAGGTAACAAAAATTATTTAAAAACAAAAACAAAAAAGTATTGTTGGATTTAAAGACTAACAAGTTTATTATGGCTTAAGGTCCTACAAGAGTCTTTGTTCTTGCTCTTTTTACAGCAACAGACTATCATGGCTCCAGGGATGGAGCAACTACCCTATGAGAAAAAGTTACAGCAGTTGGGGCTTTTTAGTTTAGAAAAAAGGAAGCAAACAGAGGACATAGTAAGAGGTGCATGGTGTGGAAAAAGTGGATAAAGAGAAGTTTTTTTCCATCTCACATAAGTACTAGAACCCAGGGTCATCCAATTATGCTAAATGTTGGAAGATTCAGGACACACAAAAGGAAGTAATTTTCCACACAGCACATAATTAAACCATGGAATTCACTACCGTAAGACATTATGATGCTCGTCAATTTGGATAGCTTTAAAAGAGGATTAGGCAAATTAATTTATGGAGGAGGGGACGTAAGTGGGCAGAGTGTTCTCCTGTTTATATTCTGCTTCCCATTGGTCTCTGATTGGCAGCTTTGAGAACAGGAGGTTGGACCTGATGGGCCCTTGGTCAGATCCAGCAAGGCTCTTATGTTCTTATGAAAGGCATGAGAGTAGTCACATAACTTTGAAGGTTAAAGTAATTTTTGTATATTACTTTGCCTCCGGTGCCATTAACCAGGAAGGATTTCTTACAGGAAAAGTGATTTTTTTTTGTTAACCTGCGCTATCATAGGCAGTGATCATATAGAAATGAAAAAAAAAATCATGTATAAAATAGGTTGTATCATGTTACAGACAACTGTAAATAAATCAAGTCTTAATCATTTAAGCTGCCCTCCTAATGCTTTCTGTAGACTACACATAACATTTCATTGCCTAAAAAAAAGATACTATGATTATAGTGTTCCAAGAATTCTGGTAAGTTGTTTTCTTGAATGGAAACCTGGACCTGAAACATATTTTCATACACTACAACAGTACAGATTTTGACCTTCCTTGGAATAATGTTCTTGTCATTATCTCCCATGCCTCAAAAAAATTTTTTTTAAAAAAATCAAGTGGGTTGTGTGTTCCAAATATTTCCAAACGAATCTGTGTAGGTGGTTTCAAACAAAAAGTGATTCAGTCTACAAGTCAAATACTGATTTACAAAACTAATAGCCTAGTTTCACTAACAGAAATAACTGCAATGGAATATATGGTGAAGCACTGCATATCTGTACAAATGTACCTGTCCCATTATAGCAAGGACCACATAAATCTGCAAAGCATATAATCAGCTACTATTCAAACAGCAATTCCTACACTGATAACTGGAATAGGCAATATACTGGTACATTTTGTAAAGTAGAACTGTAAACCAGCAATTTCTTGTGCTAGCACTTTTTGCAGGCAAAAAAATGGAATCATCACCATAGCCAAGTAGTTGCCAGATGGAAACCCTTAAACCAAAATCAGTCAAACAAAGGCCAGCTTTCCTCCCAACCCCCAACCCATACAGTCCCTCCTCTAAGACTTTGTTGTCGTATCCAGCTCTAGCCGTTTTAAACACGTTCCAAGGAGGAACAGCAAGATTAGGTTGTTAGGTGCACAAAAAGTACATCCTAGACTCATGCTTTTGGAAATGTTCTAGAATATTCGCACAACTCATTTAGGGCCTATAAAATTTGGTCTATAGCTCTAGTTAGAAGAGTTCATACAGATTAAACTACAGTGGTACCTTGACTTACGAAGACAATCCGTTCCGCGGCGCTCTTCGTAAGTCAAAGTCTTTGGTTGTCGAAGTGCCCGTTTTGTGCATGCACGAAGTGCGATTTTTGCGCTTTTGCACATGTGCCGACCACGCGCGCCACTTCTGCACAGGCGCAGAACACGCGTGTGACGAAAAGACTTCCGGGTTTGTCAACTTCGGAAGTCAAAACCTTTGGAAGTCGAGTCATTCGGATGTCGGGGTACCACTGTATATGACTTGCCTTGAGGAAGAAAACTGTGATCATTTCAGAAAGATGTGTGCGTCCAATGAATCCATACAGTCAGGCAGATTTTTAACCTGCACTCACTGCCCAATTTTCACTTTCTGAAAAGCCATTTAACAACACAGTTCCATTCAATTAATTGGTTTTGTTGATGTCAATCAGCTGGTCAGCTACAAAGCATGCCAGGAAATGTTTTGCTTCCCACTACATTGTATTCTTATAAGTTATTAGTTAATATGTATTACTTTATTTTAAGTCATTTCCAGTTAAGAGGTGCAGTTAATGACATTATTCTGCTGAAGAAGGAAGGCAGCAAGCCAGACAGTCCTTTGACCAGAACTGTGCTGATATCACCAATGATGCTTTTGACAAATTAAACTATCTCCTCAAAACTGTCAGTTCAACTCTGCAAAAGGCAAAATGCCATCTGGAAGAATGACAGTTTATATTCTTCTTAGAGGCAGTTGTGTTGAAGAATATAAGATGGGTGCTTCCAGAATTCAATTCCATTCTCAAAGTATATATGCATTGCTTAGCTATGAGAGATTCTACTCCTGTTACTGGTCCAAATATGTTCACATTCCAGAAAGGCATATTCATTTTATAAGCACAGCACCGTACCATATCAAGCTTTATTTAAGTCAGGTATGGGGTAGCAGACATCTCAGGATCCACTGGTAGATGAATAATTTACAATGGATCTAAAGGGTGTCTAGCTATCAAATATTTAAGAACAAAGGAAGTTGGGGAAAATAAGAGTGATTTGCATGTGAAAGGATTTCAAAAGTAATTCTGATACTGAAAACAAATTCCTAGACTGAATCTATGCTCAGAGGTACATTGTTGCTTAATACTTTCTCTTACCACCACCGTTTTTCAAGCACTGATACAGTATGGTATATAAGTACAAAGCACCTGGCCTTTATCCCATGTTAATCCGAACTTACAATGTTACAAGTTCTAAGTTTCAGAGCAGTAGTGTTTTTAATCAAGATTGCCCAAAATAAACCAGGATCTCAAATACCCCCAAATTAAAGGTTATTACTACCTGTTCTCCTAATATAATCTGTTCTCAGATTAGACAATTTTGAAGATTCTTACTGCCAGGTCCAGTGCAAGCATGCTTTTTTTTATCCCTGTGAGAATTCTTTGAGATTGCATGTTCCCATCTTCCATGTGAATTCCCCTTTCCATTTCATGGCCTGCTTTTGCTATGATGTAACATTATAGTTACATTGGTGCAAATACATAATTAACATTAAGCAGAATCCTTCATAGGGTTTGCAAACCCACTTCAAAGCTTGCATACAAGAGAACCCAGAACTCAGGATTAAGTAAAGAAATCATGACACATGAAGGGAAGCAAGAGGGTGACTTGGAGGTGTCCGCTCATGCATGTAATGTCAAAACCACAATTTGGCAATATTTGAATCACACATGTAATGTAATACCACAGTAAAAGCAAACCACAAAAGGAAGAAAGGAGACATGAGTGCATAAATCTACAATATACTTCCAGTCTGCGGTCCAGAAACTGAGAACATTATGGATTCGTTTGGGTGACTGATTAGAATCCTGGACCTTTGCAATGTTCCTAATATAGCTAGAATCTAGTTCCTTTCAGTCCTATTTTATGAACTCTGCATTAAATCTATTTAAAACTATTCTAGTTCCACTTAAGACACACAGTCCCTACAGTAGGAACTATGATGAGAAAAATATCAAAGTATTTCAATTCAAAACAGAAATATTTTTCTTCCACAGACATAAAGCTGGTTGGATACAGAAGACTATTACTTAAACATTTGCTACCTATAGGAAGGTATTTCAGGCGGCTAACATCCACTTTTCATTTGCTAAAACTTGTTGAGAAAAGAATAACAGTAGGCCTGACAAGAGGATGGTACAGGTGAACAACAACAACAATTACCCTGCAAAGGCACTAGTATAGACACACACATATATACCGAATATATCACTAGTATACACACACACATATATACTGAAGGAGAGGGCAGTGGACTGTTATTGTGAGAGCATGGGTTATACCAATCCTGCAACGCAGCCCACGGGAGGACCCAGGAAGTCATCAGATTTTTCACTATGAGGGCAGATAGGTCTGCCCTTGGAGAGGGAGATGTGATTTCCTAGGCCTCCAGTATGAGGCAAGGGAAAGGTACGTAGCCAGTGCTGTTCTGACAGAGCATGAGCACTGGAAAGTGCAGAAAGAAAGCATTCCAGAAGAGTCTGTGGATCCACATCTCCTCCATTCCCCAGACACACACCTGGAATATGGGACAAATTACACAACTAGTAGAAAAAATAAAAAACCACAGGTGTGGCAGGGCATGGAAAGACACAGTTCATCCACTTTCAGTTATGTCCCCCACCGACCCTTACAGATTGCTCTGCACATATTGAATCATCCAAGCACAGGAAACTGAACCTATGTTGCTGTAAATCTTAAATCTCTTTTGATATCAACATTTGAAATATCCTGCCTGGCCTTGGAAAGAATGTTGCCAAACTGAGATCAATTGATCAAAAGACCTATGAAAATATAGCCAGTTTAGGATTCATGAAACGTGTATTCTTTGCATACTTTAGGATGGACAGCGGTGTTCTTGTGCCCTTAAGAGCTGCATGGCAGGCAGAAATTCAACTGGTTAAGCCCTTTCTGGGATGGAAATACAATTATGGGAAAAGCTTCATCTGTTGACATTCTGTCAGTCAGGCAGTATATTTCTGTATGGCCCCTGGAATGATTTTGTTTTGGTGAGTCAATGACCCTTTATAGAAAGAAAAAGTTTCCCACCACGGCCTTATACTTACCAAACAATCAAATTCACATAGGGTTACAAGGTCACCTGACCTGGTTAAAGTCTTTCCCACTCTGACAAAATATATTCAATTTCTATTTAAGTTACAGTAATTATTTCTAAATTTATCTATAAATATAAATTAACACACTCAAGTTATTTGCAGATTGGTCCCTCTTTTGTGGGTAGGGCTGAGGGTTCAATCCACATACAGTGTACCAGAAGCAGAAAATGCTGCTGGCACCCCTGACCAAAAGTGACCGGGACAAATAGTCAACATTACAAATTAACATTTCATACCAAATTTGGGATTATTTATTAAATTCATAACCTACCTTCACACCAACTGCAACATCAGTGACAATGCTGAAAAAGAAAAGAAAGTTTAAAATAGGAAATTCACTTTTATTTCTCTTTTCTAATAAGAAAGGCATTCTCTTTGAAACCAAACATTCAATATTTTTTAAATATATTGGCATTAAAATGCTTATTTGTAATAATTTAGACTTTCTCATGACATACTGAAGTAACAAGGTGGCAAGAACTACCTTGGTGCCACACATACAACCAAACTTGGGATTGGTGATAATGGGAGCCAAAGAGGATAAAAAATAACTTTTGTTCATGTTTTCTTTACAACTCTAAAACCACATACAAGAGAGCAAATCCTAGCCAGATCTAATCAAGCACAACAGACCAGGCTTATACTGTAAAACTAGATGTAGAGGAAGTTATTTTCCATGTCTCAAAACTAGAGTCGGAAGTCACTGAAGCTGAATGGTGGGGAAATCAGGATAAACAAAAGGAAGTACAGTGGTACCTTGGTTCTCAAACTTATTTCGTTCCGGGAGTCCATTCAACTTCCAAAACTGTTCGAAAACCAAGGCACAGCTTCTGATTGGCTGCAGGAGCTTCCTGCACTCAATTGGAAGCCGTGTTGGACGTTCGGCTTCCGAAAAATGTCTGCAAAACATAACACTTCTGGGTTTGCAGCGTTCGAGAGCTGATTTATTCAACAACTAAGCCATTCGAGAACCAAGGTACCACTGTACTTCTTTACACAGTACGTAGTTAACACTATGCTACTATGAAATGTGATGATTACTTCAGAAAGGTACAGTGGTACCTCGACTTATGAAGACGATCCATTCCGCGGCCATCTTCATAAGTTGAGGTTTTCGGATGACAAAGCGCCGCTTGTGCGCATGCGCGAAGCGCGATTTCGTGCTTCTGCGCATGTGCTGACCCCGCGCAGGCGCAGACTGCGCGCAGCGAAAAGACTTCCGGGGTTGTCGACTTCGGAAGTCGAAACCTTCGGAAGTCGAAGCGTTCGGATGTCAAGGTATGACTGTATAAGGAAAGTTAATGGAGAAAAAAGGCTATCATGGCTACATAATGGCTATATGCTACCTCCAGCATTTTAGACAGCACACCTCCGAATACTAGTTGCTGGGGAACAAGAGTGAAATAGGAGTACTACCCTCATGTTGCAGGCATCTGGTTGGCCAATGTGAGAAAATGATGCTGGACTAGATAGGCCTTTGGCCTAATCCAACAGGACTCTTCTTATGTCCTTAATGTCAACAAAGAGTTGCACAGGCAATTCAGCAAACAGATTTTAGCAAGGCAGGGCAAGAAACTTCATAAAGCCTAGAACTAGATCCAGACACTGAATGTGGATGTAGCAAATAGCTGTTCAAGAGAATCAAACTTGTGCATACAGTATAATAATCTTGCCCGCTGCCCATCCACCGGCTTGGTTTCGAGTTACATGCAAGCCTGGGCCACGGAAGTTGACTAACTTTCCCAAGTTTTAGCAGGGCTCATCATGCTCCTGTTATGATCGCCAACCATCATGCAGTTATCTTATTTCTCTCATATATATATATAATGTGTGTGTGTATATGTATGTATATAAATAAAAAGCCAGTGCAACCATTTTATCATGTGCACAAAAGCTGGCCGGCTTCATTTCAAAAGCAGATTCAGGTCTGACGAAGGCAGTAAAATAAATAAATCAGCCCTCTATTTACGCTGTCACTGAGGAGCCAGACTTCCCAGCTTCCAATAAAAAGAGGGCCTTGCCTGCGATACGTCCACAGGCTGCCCACCCAAGCTCCTCACTACCAATGGAGGGAGGCCCTTTGCCTTGTTTCCATATGGTTGACGCCTGCAATCCCTGCCTTCCTTTCCTTCGGCTTGGTCTGCCTTGTCTCCAGCAAACACAAAGGCATCTTTTTTTCCACCTTGGGAGGTTGGGAGAAAAGAGGTGGTATGCGCACACACACAAGGCCCCAATGGAAACAAAAGAGCCTCCTTCCTCTGCTTCCTTTGCCCCAAATGGGGGGCATCGCTGTTGCTCCTCCTCCTCTGTCACCCTAACCCAAATAAAACAATGGGGAGGGGTGAGCTCGGGAGCGACGGGACAAGGGAAGGGAAGAAAAGGGCGTTCCCCATGGGCAAAGGGGCCAGTAATGTGTGAACGCGGGGATGCCACGGGTCGCGGGGATGTAATAGGGCAAACAGGGGCCTTGTCTAGCCCAGCATCCCAGCGGGGATGCCTCCTTCCAGAGGCCCAGGCCTCTGTCAAAAGTCAAGACCGGCCCCCCAACCACCGCCCCTTACCCGGGGCAGTGACAACCGCCTCGCCAGGCATCTCCCCCCGGGGAGAGGAAAACACACACACACACGCCCCTCTTCTCCCCTCCTCCCGGGACCCCCAGGCTTTCCTCACGCCCCGAGCCCGGCAGGCGGGAAGGAAGGAGCTCGGGAAGCGCCCCTGACACATAAGGGATGCGCAGCCTGCCCCCCTCGGAAAAGGGGGAGAAGGGAGGCGGGAGAGGCGGCGGCGGCAACTCTCTCCTCCCTCTCTTCCACCCGGTGGCGGCGG